>NW_019736394.1:898146-923511 GCF_002891405.2 Cryptotermes secundus
TCAATCGAATCCATGCCATCCCATCCTATCTCGCTAAGATGATGATGATGATAATAATAATAATAATAATAATAATAATAATAATAAATAAGTCCATCTACTGAAGTACTTCGCAACAGCTGAGAGACAAATTACATGCAAAGACTGAAGAAAGTAAATAAATTCATATAGATAAAGTGAACAAACAAAATTAAAGATGAAGAGAAGTAAACAAAGTAGGCAATAACTAAGAATTACATAACACAAGAATATAGGATTTTGACAAATATTATCAACAAGTTAGGACAGATGATTACAAAATGTTATCGAAAGAGACCCCTCCTATTGCAAATATGTCGAGATCTTTGCCCCCCGCGTTGGCAGCATGGCCTCACCGAGCAGAAGGACAGTGTTTTTGGAGGGACAAACACTAAACATTAATAAGTCCTTAATACTGCGAAAAGGGACACGAAGACTAACATTTTATAAGAGGAAAGAGCAGGATTTAAGCACACGATAAACCTGAACAACAAGAAGTACATCGAAGTGATGTCTCTGTTTACGTAAAGCATATAAACTCGGTTTCTGCAAGCAACAGTGTAAGTATATGGAACATGAGGGAAAGAACGATAGAAACAGACGGACGCAGCTGTTGGATGCGCTCAAGCTTATTGGCATCAGTCGAGGTGATGGAGTTCCGAACTACCGAGGCATATTCAAACTTGGACCTGACTAACATAAAGTATAGCACATATAAAGAACCCAAGGAAGAAAGCTGAACGTTATGGAGCGAATAAGCTCTATGTATTCAGGTAATAATATTAATACTAGTTGTAATATTAATCTGTGGTTTAGAATTATTTAAAATTGCAGCAATAAGAAAAGTTCAGACTCGATCTTTTGACAATTAATGCACAAGCTCAATACGCTAGCCTCTAATCTAAATTATAGTTTATTATAAACTTAAATTATTTAAATACAACATTAATACAGAAGACATATAATTCTGGATGTGTGTGAAATAGATAAGTAGGTTTTGTGAACTTCGCAAGAACTCGTCTTGACATCCTTCCGCAAGCCTGTTATTCTCTCTTGCTGCTTCTAAATAATAATAATAGTAATAATAATAATAATAATAATAATAATAATAATAATAACGAGTATAATTATTACAATAGTTATTATCATTATTACTTATTGTCATAATGATGAGTTGAACGAACAGGCTGGTGTAGAGGTGTCGGTCCTCAGTTCGAAACTCTACGGGACACCAAAAATGATCATTGAGGTTTTCGTGGTTTTCCTCGGTACTTCTAGGAAAATGCCATTATCTCGTTTAGTCCACGACCGCTGATTTCAAAAAACTTTCCAATTCAATATTCATCGGGACGCGAATGAATATTCAGTTTGAATTGACAGATCGGTAGAATAATAGGCACACAAAATTCCCACCGCCGACAGGGCTGAGAATTCTAAGGTAACGAAAATTTAGCCTTAACGTAACACTGAAAAGACAAACACGAAAAATATCATATCAGAATTGATTACACAGAGCATCGATCCCGGAACTCTACCGAGAGATCCGTTGTTGCGGAAGTAATTCTGTTGACTTAATAAATAAACTCATTTGAAAATAGAGCAATGAAAACGTGTAGGCCTGCTAGCGATTAGGGAAATGTCGCAAAATTCATCAGAACTCCATCGCATTAGCCGCGCAGCAAAAGAGTACAAACGGGACTTGTGTGAGTCTGACTCTGTGATGTGATGAGCCGGTCCGACAATATTCTGGCTGTTTTCTGCTCCGCGGAGCAGAACGCTAGCTAGCTAGCTGCTGTGAGTTTGATGAAGTTCCCTTCCCCCACGCCGCCACCCCCAGGGAGCGCGCTCGCAAAGAGCTGTAGCAATCTCTGATTACGGGAGAGGAGTAGCTAGTCACGAGCGCATGCGCTGTATTCCAGTCTTGCATTCATCTTCGTGAGCAGCGTTAGTGTAGGGGTAACTGTCTCTTCTCTATGTTTTCTTCGAGTTTTATGTTCTTTTGGTCTTCATTCGGTATGGAGCTTGTTTGTGGAGGCCGATCCTTTTGATTATCTTCCTGTGAAGATTAGTTGCTGCCTAGACCACGTGTCCAGCAAGAACATTATTAATCATCTTAAACAATGTGTGAAGTGTCAAGATGCCAGCTGAATTCCTAATATTAAAAAATCAACCCCAACCATTAAGCCTTTGAAAACTGAAATTCTTGTAAATCTCTGTACACAATGAACTGGTGTTGGGTGAGGTTTTCAGTGCGCAAGCGCAGGTTAGAATTTGACTTTTCGCTTGCCTGACTTAACACCACTGGATATTATTATGGGGAAGTCTAAAGGGCATTGTGTACCAGGAAGATGCAACAACACGCAAAATATTCTGCAACGTATTGGCGCGTGTATAGATGACTATCGACAGTGTTTGGATTGGAGATTGAATTTCCTAGACCACTTTAGCACACGGCTCTTGACTGTGCTTCATTATACGAGCAGCGTCATCGTTGTTCTGCACGCTTTACAAATCACTACAACGCACGTTAAATTCCTCCAATCTGCCGTCTCTTCACCGATCGTTACCAGGTAACGGCTTCTAACAAGGGATATTCTTCAGCTACCGCTCTCAGTTTGTTGCTTATTGGCTCTCAAATTCACCGAATAAGTCTTCTCTTCGCAGACGCCCTTACAACTGACTAACTTCTAAATTTGCCCCATTTATAACCTCTTGGCAAGTACCGCATATAAAACACCGTTTATTGTGGTACTCCAATCTTTTTCGTGGGAACAAATCACTATCACAGATCAGTGTTCTTAGTCACGTTCTTCACTTCCGTTGCTTAGTAGCGGCTTCAGATGGCGGACGTTCCCCTTCCTTTGGGTTCTCGAACTATTCGCGATCTAAGCTACGGCTCCTCACTTCTCACAAGTACATATCTCAACTAAGTGTCTGCCTGTAGGTTCTCTTTATGTGCCACAATAACCATTTTAATATTATCTTCATACACTCTTGGTCATGAAACTTCGGAACCAGAACTGCACACTAAGTTCTCTTATTCTCTTTCGTCTCTCTGTTCTGTCTGCGCCAGTGCCCATTGCGCACCTCGTACGCGTTTCTTCATGTACGGTATTTGCATATAGACGCTATGTAGCGGGAATGGGTGATACTTTCGGTTAAAAACGAAGCTCTCTTAGTCCGGAAAAATATAAGCCCATGTTAGTTTATATAGACCCTTCACGATTTTCCAGTTATGTACTGGAGTGATGTTAGAAACTCCCTCTTCTTACGTTAACCATAGGTAGTAGCTATATGAACTTTGACCGCCTCTGTGGTCTAGTGGCCAGAGTTCCTGGTTACAGATCCAGAGGTCACGGGTTCGATTCCCAGCACTACCAGATTTTCTGAGAAGTAGCAGGTATGGAACGTGGTCCACTCAGCCTCGCGAGGATAACTGAGGAGCTATCTCAAGGAAATAGCGGCTCCGGTCTAGAAAACTTAGATTAACGACTGTATGGATTCATTGCCCTGATCATGCAGCACCCTCTACCCGCTAAATTTGGCACTAACTTCGCCGACAAGCGGTGGTCGCTCAGTCGGTTAGTTCATTTGCGGACTACAGGCCACGTAATATATTAACTGTGTATGTATTCGTTTTACGTCTATCTTATCCTCCTACGTGTACTTGACTGTAGTGGGTGAAGCTGAAAGTCAGGCTCAATGAAGCTCCTAATTACATCCTTGTTCTCTTCTTCCTTTGTTGCTTCAGATGTGTTTTCTTCCTTCAAAGAGAAATAAAGTCTGAAAAAAAAAAAGCGCTAAATGGTAGATCATAAGTTTTTAATCTCTAGAGTAGTGCACAGTTACCCGTTGTAAACCAGGCTTGATGACGTCATCCTCTTATTGCTATATTCCATATGAGGCACGTTCTCCCCTCTTTTCTTGCAAAAGCAGACTGCAGAAGAATATTTGTTCAAGGCTCCAGCAGGCAGGCACGAGCAAGTCGGGGGATTAGCGCCATCCATCACGAGAACAGTACGACAGGTCTCCCTTTCCCGCCTGCTCCGTTTCGTCGTCACAAATTGCTGCAGCAACTCTGTCTGTTTAGTTATATTGACTGCCACATTACTACGGCTTGGACTGAGGGCGCCTCTCTCAACATCAGGACTAGGTTCTCATTAATAAAGAAGCTAACAAAATTCGAGTTCATAGGATGTAAAACTTAACTCGCCATTATATGGTGAAGCGTGGACGTATGAGACAGGAATTCATGCATTTTTCATATAAGGCAAATTTCAGTAATGTGAAATATAGAATTACTTAAAATAATTCTCTATTTCAGCATGTTGTTGCAAGTCATAGTAAAACGTCTATATATACTAGTCTTTATTTCAATTTATTATATAGTTAATGTATGCTATTTTTTTTACCCTGTGGCACTACAGCCCCAATTTGGGCCTAGGCCTACCTCCATGAAACTCTACGTTCACTTCGGTTTTTCTAGATCTTACACATCTTACACACTTCTTGGCCGAGTGATCAGCTTGTCGTAAGGCCTCTACCTGTACATAAACACAGAAAAACGCACACAGACATCCATGCCCTGAACAGGATTCGAACCCACGATCTCGGTTTACGAGCGAGCGAAGATATGCATGCCTTAAACCGCTCGGCTACCGTGACAGGCCGTTTTAATCTTCAGGTATTTGAATAGTCGTCGGGAAGATGAATGATTCCGGATTAATGTTAACAAGCATTCTCAAAACCGAATCTGCTCTTAGCCTCCCCGTGAATACAATTTAATTTTCTTCGTTTGCAAATAGGCCTATCTGAACCCCCACCCCCCGCACCCACATAAACTTAATAGAAGTCTTCATACCTTCGATAATGTCACGTTCCCGGGATAATGTAACTAATAGTAACGGGTTCTGGATTTGATGATTACTTTCACTGGCGCCTTCTTTTACAGTTACTCTTAATCCCAACCAATTATAACAGCTCACAATCGACGTCTCTCTAAGACTCGCTCCATTCCTTACTGGACTACGAGTGTCTTCTCTTCCACTGTGACTGACTTGGCTCTGATTTACGAATCGGTCACTTCTTCAGCTTCCAGTGTCCGCTAGTTAGCACTCCACAGCTGAATATCCAACAATTAAACTCCCTTCTGAATTCTCTTGTTACTAACTGGAGAATCATGGCTCACTTGTAACTGTACTGAACTCCGAAACAATTACGTATACCCCATCACCACCTTGAAGGTTTCCTCTGTTATTCTGTGTTCATCCTTTGCCTAGGGAATCGTTGTGTAGCAATGGACTATTCCAGATTTCAGGCATCATGTCACAATATTATGATCTTGTCCTTCATTCTAGTAACGAAACAGAAATATGTAAACACCGAGTTATATCCTTTGGGTTTATATCTACATGAATCTTGGTCCGGAGACAGGGACTAGTTCTTGTCAATTGGGCCCAACTGAGTAGGGTTTACCTGAAGACAGAAACACAATCCAGTCTCTGAAATGTTGTTTTAAATAAAAACAGAATCCTGGATAATGTCCAGAAACATAATATTTGTAACATTACATGTCATCAGTTTGTAAGCTAATCATAATCAGTTGAACCCCCATTTAACGTTCCTTGCTTTGAGGTGTCCTTGCATTTGTCGTATCATTTCAATGATCACAAGACATTAATTACAGTGTTAAATTTCCCTGATCCAAGATTTTCTTCAATTTAGTGTTCAAACACTGCTCCTTACAGGCCACGCCATAGCTCAAGCGGTTAGTCACTGGCTTCCCACATCGGCGGCCCGGGTTCGATCCCAGGTCTGGTCAAGTGGGATTCATGGTGGACAAAGTGGCTATGTGGCAGGTTTTTCTCCCAGTACTTCGGTTTCCCCTGCCAATCTTCATTCCACCAATTGCTCCACAATCACCCTCACCTATCATCTGGGGCTGGTACAACAGACCAGAAGCGGCCACAGTACAAGGGACATAGTCCCACCCCACTATCAATAAAACAATACATCAATCTTAATGACAGTGTCTAGTGGAGCTTTATTTTCTGCGGCGTTCACATTCTCGCCCATGAAATTAACATCTCCGGCAGGTATTGTAAGCTTAGGTGCTCCGTTCAACTCCAGTCGCTCGTTGCTGTCTGCTAATGACCCTTCAGATGGTGTATTCTGAAGCGAAATTGAAATCCACTCTTAAAACTCCTCTTGTTTGAAACTATTCCGACCAGGAACTGCATCAGAAGAACGCTTGTCTCTAAGCTAAGGAGCAAAACAGAGCAGCAAGTCACATGCACAGTCCACAATCACACGACGGTCTGTATAGTTTCATTACCTGTCCAATTTGATTCAAAGTAATATTGATTACGTGAACTGTGTGAACTGCTGTCAGAGGTACTTCCCCGGCCCTCGTCCTGTCGTTCTGTGACCACTGTTTGTCAATACCTGCTCCAGACAACTCCTGAAAGTGGTACTGTTTCTGGTTAGTTTTCCTACAAGTTTACCGTGGATGTACTACAGGACAGCAAGCCCTCCTTCAACGTTGTCCCTTCCAGCGTTTTTCGTTGTTACGTAGGGAAGTCAAAACTTATCCGCACTCTTGTTTTTCCAATCCATATAGCCAAAAGTGCACACTGCTAGCAGAGCGGCCACGTTTACACTGTCACAGCATCAAGGAAAATGATGCGATCAAGGTAAAACTTCGAACACGTGACCACAGTAGTACCAACTCTAACAATGCATGCGTAGGAGGCAGTGTGACAAACCTAAAGCTGTGTTATGGAGAAAGTGCGAATAATTTCTGACTTACCCTCGTATGTTGATACTATTTTCATGCTAAGCCTCCATAGAGCGCCGTGTTAACTGGTTATTACGTCTTTGTTCATCCCAGAGTTCAATACTCGCCCAGAAAAATGTTCACTGTTGACGAGTCTAGGCCGTCATCCGCGACTCGCTCGCTTCCCATTTGGCCATCTGTGAATACAAACCCCGTGGCCTGTAGTCCGCAAGCGAACTATACCGACCGAACGACCGCCGATGTCGGCGAAGTTAGTGCAACTTTTGCGCATAGAGGGTGTTGCGTGGTCAGCGCAATGAATCCCCACGGACGTTAATCTCGTTTTTCTAGGCCGGAGCCGCTATTTCCTTGAAATATCTCTTCAATAATCCTCACGAGGCTTAGTGGACCCCATTCCAGACCCACTACTTCTCAGAAAATCTGGTAGCGCCGGAATCGAACCCGGACCTCTGGATCTGTAGCCAAGAACTTTGACCACTAGACCATAGAGGCGGTCTCGGTGAATACAATAGATAATATTTAATGTGAAATAAACATTATTGTGGTTCATAATCTCATTTAGTTCAAATACCCGGCGGAGGTATTCGAAATTTTAAGGGCGGAAAAATTCAGGGAACAAGTCCTCCGGGAGGGACTTTAAACCGTGGGTCCCGTGTCGTAGCTTTACGGCACGTAAAAGAACCTCATATCTCCAAAGGAGGTCACTGAGCCAAAATTACGGACGTTTCCCGCCCAACAGCATTCTCTAATACCTCTGGTAGATGGGCGAAGCATTATAGATACCTCTCAGCTAGTAGAGCCGGTCTCGCTGGCTGGGCGGGACTGATGGTAAGCACCAGTACCGGTAGGATATAGAGACTGGTAGAATATCATAGAGGGAAGCACAATAGATCAAACTGGTCGCGGTGCGTGGGGAGGCCCACCCTCTTTAAATAACTAACTAACTAATCTCATTTATTTATAACAAGAATATGCAAATGTTTACAGTCACCTTCATATTTTGCACATTGCGACTCTGGTTTTGTGGGTTAGGAAAGGCTGAGTAACTTAATGTGCTTATTTCTTGCGGTGAAAGTGCACCCGCTTGAAATCGTATCACATAACTTTCCGGTTAACAAACACACATCCACGAGGTTGAACGAGGATTTGCCCTGCTCCAGTCCCAACCATAGGTTTTCTTAAGTCTCCAAATACAGTACGTATAGACAACTACAAGTATTAGCCCGATTGGCTCATTTCCTCTCCACATCTGTGTAGGATATGAATGTTACAGCAGTTTCGTGTTATCAGTGACAGAATCGCGCAATATTATTTTAAAAATTACAATTCACTCTTGTATAAAGAGTAGCATAGCGGAGGTACTATTGGTAATGCAGTAAAAGCTATGCAACAGAGCAAGTAGACCTCTGTCACAAGAAGTTCCTCCTGTGGCTATGACGTGATAACACCTGACAAATTGGCCTCGTCCCTTAGCTGATCATTGATCGGCCAACAGATGAGATAATGATGATGATATAAATAATAATAATAATAATAAACTCTGTGCCGACCGCCTCTGTAATCTAGTGGTCAGAGTTCCTGACTACAAATTCAGAGGTCCCGCGTTTGATTTCCGGCGCTATCAGATTTTCTGAGAAGTAGTGGGTCTGGAACGGGGTCCGCTCAGCCTCGTGAGGATAATTGATGAGCTATTTCAAGGAAATAGCGGCTCAAGACTAGACAATCGAAATTTTCTTTGTCTGACCACGCGACACTCTGTATCCGCTGAAGTTGACACTAACTCCGCCGATAAGCGGCGGTCGCTCGGTCGGTATAATTCGCTTGGGGGCTCAAACTTCCTTACCCCTCTCCCTGTCATATTGTTTGCATTTTTTATGTTATACGATTCTCCTGCGTATAATTATATGAAGACTTTTATGTCCTTAACCGAAACTGAACCCTGAACCAATAGCAGCAAGCCTGTCGGTTGGCAAGAGTTTGTAAGCGTATCTTCTGCCAAGCGTTTGGCATTTCCTTCATTATTTTTAGTGGGCTGAGACTGAGTCCACTCTGTACTACGGCCACTACCGGCCTATTGTAATAGCCCCAGACGTTAGATGAGGGTGATTGTGGAGCAATTGGTGGAATGAAGATTGGCAGGGGAAACCGAAATACTCGGCGAAAACCTGCCGCAGCGTCACTTTCTCCACCACAAATCCCACATGCCCTGACCCGGGCTCGAACCCGGGCCGCAGCGGTGGGAGGCCGGCGACTAACTGCCTGAGCTATGGCGCGGACAAATATTTCGGCTAGCGGATAAGCAGACATCTGGCCAACTTGTGAAGAGTCGCACTGAATGCAATCACTAACACCATGAAGTTGATCATTGTCATAACGCCAAAATTAACTACAGGGGCTATTTTTGATAGGAATTACTTTAAGTATTCATATGTTTCCTTCATACGAAACCAGTACAGCGTCCGCTGAGAATTCGACGGGATTGATTATCTTTGTTTAAAAACAATGTCTTCAATTATTAACATCCCTTATTTTCTCCTAAACTCCTTTCCAATCCTACATGTTATCGAATGATGCGTCGAGGCTGGCTTTTGAAGTCATGTCCCACAAGCACAAAGAGTCAATCGCAGACACTTTAATTTAAACAGCACTCTCCACTTCACAATACTGTCAGTACTTACAGCATAGGCAACATGCGCTGCAATAAACGCCGCTCGCTCGTTCGTGCCCTCTTACATGATTTACGTTGAACCAATATGTTAAAAGCTCTACAGTTCATTGCTATGGTAACCTGAAATTGTGTGATGGCAAAGAGAGTTCTCAAGTTATTGCAGTAACATGTACATGTATTTCTAATATTATTTAAACAGAAGGACTGCTGTTAACTTGCTCATGTACTTCTTCGCTAAGATTCCCATCATGAATACATATATACACAAAGAACATATTGACATAGTGCTGTAAATAACAAATATGTGAAAACAGTACAGTACATTTGGACCAACAGCATTCAGGTTATAATATACTGTATATCCTTCTCTGTATATTTAACGACGTTGCATCAGTCACAAAATGTTCTAACCGTGAGACACGATGTGTTTGAAACCCAACAGGAACAGTACGACTGCCGCTGTACACCAGAACCAGCCGGGATCTCACACTTCCCGTATGACCATGACCCACCACATCAGAGTAGCAACAGACGTCCCATGTATGGCGGAACATGATTGTGCTTCCCTCACTACTTGGACACGAGGATGTCGTAAACCTGGAAGGACAGCTCCTTCCCGTCGTAGGGGATGTAGCACACGCCATGACTAGGGTGCACCTGAAACCCCACAGTTCTCATCTCACTCACTTTCGTGTTCCATAGCGACACACTCACTGTCAATATTACGTCCAATTTCAGGAACGGTCGGGCTGTTCTAGTGCGTGTTTCTTTTTCCTTTTAAGTTTGTTTCTTATTTTCTAATTGTGATACAATTTATTAGATTGGATATTACGAGGAACTGAGAGTAGCCTAATCTCGAAAGAAAACAACTCAAAATTAAAAACACACACACTAACTAGAACAGCCCGACCGTTCTCTGGTCTAGTGGTCATAGCTCCTGGTTAGAGATCCAGAGGCCCCGAGTTCGATTACCGGTGCTCCCAGACTTTCTGAGAAGTAATGGGTCTGGGACGGGGTCCAGTCGGCCTCGTGAGGATAATAGATGAATTATTTGAAGGAAATAGCGGCTCAGGTACAGAAAACTGAGGTTAACGGCCGTGGGGATACGTTGCGCTGACCACCCGACACCCTCTGTCCACTAAAGTTGGCGCTAACTTCGCCGACAAAAGGCGGTCGCTCGGTCGGTATAGTTTGCTTGCGAACTACAGGCCAAGGAATTTGTTTTTGTTTTGAGAGTAAGCTAATTTTCGGTAGGCCTACCATCCTGATATTTGCCTGGAGGAACTGAGGAAGACAATGAAAAACAGTCAGTAGAACTGTTACTAGGATCTTAGATCCGAACTCAGTATCTCCCGAATTCAAAACAGGAATGCTAACCTTTCAATGATGAATATTATTATAAGGGAGATCCTCATACCCAGTTCTAGAGAGAAGTACTACTTACTCTGAAAGTAAACGCAATTATTTGGAAGTACAGTGATTAAGTGCATATTGTTATGAACAGTGATTCACATCATGCATATAAAGACAACAAGCGTAAGAGAGATTTTATATGAGAACAACTTATGGCCTCTGAGTCAATACTAGTCGAAATATCTAGAGGGAGTATGTAAATGAAGAGTACTGTTGTCTGGGAAATAACGCCTTGTAGTCAGTTGAGAGCCAACCGAGGTATCTGTGGAACATTTCGCCTCCATCTTCAGGAACGAAGAAGCTGAACGTGAAGGTGAGAGGCAAACAGAGCTACTATAAGGCTTCAGTTCTCAGAAGATAGTACTCTTAATAACCATCGCTGTCAGGCATGTATATGATTTTGCCCTTTATGTTAATATAGAAATTTTGCTCATAATCAATAGCAATGCTGAGAACATTAACGAAGGGCTTCCTAAAAGCTTTGACAGAGAAGACAAAACTTACGTGTGGACTGCGAAAATGAAGAAGAAATTTGTTTTCTAGTGGGGATAGACAACATAAGTCACGGTAATGTTCAGGCGACAAACTCCATTGCAGACACAGGACGATTTATGACTGTGTCAGTAGCTCAGTGTCAGGGCTTCTTTCCCCTGGAGTAGGGCTGCAGGAGATGGCCGCACCATAGCTCAAGCGGCTAGTCGCTGGCTTCCCACCGCGGCGTCACGGATTCAAACCCGGGTCTGGTCAAATGCGATTTGTGGTGGACAAAGTGGCGCTGGGGCGAGTTTTCTAAGAGTACTTCGGTTTCCCCTGCCAATCTTCATTCCACCAAATTCTCCATCATCATAATCACCCTGGGCAGGTACAATAGGCCAATGAGTGGCCGACGTGCCGAGTGTGCCCAGCTGGACTCCACCCCCCAATAAGTGAATTTAAAAAAAAAAGGCTACAGGGGTGTGAATCTGACTACTCACCTCCATCGAGTGCTGATGTTGAGGAAAGTGGAGCTACACCTCAAAAGGTTTCATGATGTAATGCTTGCGAATTAAGTCCAGAGATAACTTTGTGTCAAGAGAATATTTCTCAGGCACTCCTGTCTAGAAGCGTTGGTCTGATTCTCGGCGTATGCGAAAAAGTTGATATTGGAAATTCAAAAATTATTTGTGTAAAACTGACGTGTATTACCGCAGGTGCTCCTGGCATAAACAGATCTACTCTTATTTGCAATTAATACTCGAAGTAGCAAATAGATTCTGGTTTGTTTTGTTGTTTGATGCACATCTCTGGCAAAAACTTCTCTTTGACTGCCTAATTGGTATCTTTTTTAAGCATTTTGGGCTTCAGGTCAAGTCTTTAGTTTTCGAGCTTTGAAAAATAAGACAACAACAACTCATAAGAAATCCCAGAAACCGATGGCAATAAGGAGTGGCTTGTATGGCTCTAAAACTCGAGCCATGACGTACACTCACTCATGGAGTTGAGCCCTTCTTGTCAAGCCGTCAATTGTGCAGCTAGTAAAACTTAAGAACTGGCATCATTTTATGGATCATGGAGGTTCATTACCGTGTTCACAAGAGCCCTCAATTGGTCAATATTATGAGCCACTTCAATCCAATCCATACCATCCCGTCCTATCTCTCTAAGTGCCATTTCAATATTGTCCACCCACCTACGTTTTGGTCTTCCCAGTGGCCTCTTTCCTTCTGGATTTTCAGCAATATCTTATATGCATTCCTCTTCTCCCATTCGTGCTACATGCCCTGCTCACCTCAGCCTCCTTGACTTGATCATTCTAATTATACTTGGCGAAGATTACAAGTCATGAAGCTCCTCATTATTCAGTTTTCTCCAACCTCCTGTCGTTTCATCTCTCTTGGGTCAAAATATTCTCCTCAACACCCTGTTCTCAAACACCCTCAGTCTATGTTCCTGCCTTAATGTCAGAGCCAAGCTACACACCCATACAGAACCATAGGCAAAATTGTAGTTTTGTATATTCTAATTTTTATGTTTTTAGACAGCAGACGAGAAAACAAAAGGCTCTGGACTGAATGGTAGCAAGCATTACCGGAGTTCAATCGCCTCTTGATTTCCTCCTGAATCAGGTTTTGATTTCTTATCGCCGTTCCCAAATATCTGAACTGTATCACGTTTTCAAAACATCTGTTACCTCTCTTTATATTATGAATTTGCCCTGCATTTTGTTGACGAGACAGTAACATATACTTAGTTTTCTCTGTGTTTACTTCTAGACCAACCTCTTTACTTGCATCAATTAAAGTTTGTATGTTTTTCTTTATGGTATCTACATCATCACCCAGTAGATTCACATCTTCGGCGTAGACCAACAGCTGATGTGTCCCATTTAATTTCAGCCCCACCTGGTTTCCTTGGACCTTCCTAATGGCATATTCTACAGCAAAGTTGAAAAGAAGTGACGGTAAAGCATCTCCTTTCTTCAGACCATTCTGGATAGGATATTTATCAGAAAAATATTTTCCTATACGGACGTTACCATAAGTTTCATTTCAACACATTTTAATCAGCCTGACTAGTTTCATGGGTACCCCCAACTCTATCAGAATATTGTACAATACTTCCCTCCTAACTGAATCATAGGCTTTCTTGAAGTCTATGAATAGCTGATGTACTATATCATCGTACTCCCATCTTTTCTCCAATATCTGATGAATGCAAAATATCTGGTCTGTGGTTGATCTGTTACGTCGAAACCAAAACTGATGATCCCCAATAATTTCATCTATATATGGACTTAACCTTGAGAGAAGAATATTGGACAAAATTTTATATGAAGTTGATAGCAGTGATATTCCCCGATAATTACTACAGTCAGTCTTATCACCCTTCTTGTGAACTGGTACAATAATAGACTCCCTCCACTGATGAGGCAATTTTTCCTTATGGCAAATAGAAGTAATTAGCTTATAAAATTTATAATATAATATTCTACTTCTTGCTTGAATAAGTTCTGTCGAAATTTGATCACTACTTGGCTCTTTATACTGTTTCAATTTTGCAATAGCAATTTTAACATCAAAAGGCTTAGGATCAGGTACTAGCGGCTCAGCTGTATGTATTTCTATCTGCCTAACATCACTGATCCTATGTACATTCAATAGCTTAAAGAAGTAGTTCTTACATCTGTTCTAAATGTGGAAATCTGCCAGCAGATCACCATTCTCATCCTTCACTAAGTTAGTTCTAGGTTGGTAACTTCTCTTAAAGTCATATTTTCCTCTATACACGTATCTAATGTTTCTTTTCCCTACTTTTCCTTGCAAAGTTCATGAATTTTGTCTTTCTCCTATTGGGAATCGATCTCTGGCCATCCAACCCGTAGCTCATCGCAACAGCGACTGAGCTAGATCTACGTATAACCTATGTACAAGTACACATCCTGCGATCCAGTTTTAAGAAATTAACTTCAGGATTCAGAACCTTTAAGCATGAGGGCCTGTGTGGCCACGTCACAGCCTCCTCACCTTGCCAATGGTCAGAGTGCCATCATGCACCACTCTGCCCACGTACAGTTTCTCTTTGGTTGCGGTCTCCCCAGCAGCCACGGCGTCACGCGGTATTCGGTTCCCACTCGTGTTCGTCCATGCGAAGTTTCCGCCCACGAGCGCCTGGAACAGGCAACGTGCGAAAAACACGATTACTTTCAGAATAACTGTTTTTTTTTGTTTTTTTTTTTTTACTTTTCCCATCGTCCGATATTCTAGACAATAGAAAACAAAACGTTTCGGAAACTGGATCTGTTTCTGTCCTCAGGTGAAAGGAGGAAGGCACCTACTCAGTTGGTCCCGTTAGGCCCCCCATACACACACAGTTTGGCCATCCGATCGACCTTACAGGCAAAACTTTCACAGTTTACCCCTTCCCTTTCCTCCCCATACACCGGCAGGCTTTATGCCACAGTCACGGTCTTCCAGCCTATAATGTTGAGTCACACACGTCACGTGCTACGGTCCTGCAGGTAGAACTGACGGACTGACGGGTTTCCTACAGGCCAACAGTCCAAACGATTGGCCGGCCGGCCGCACCACACGCGTCAGTTTTGCCTTTCAGTCTTTAACTGTGCAGGCCGAACTGGAGGCCAAACTGTGTGTATGGGGGCCCTTAGAAAGAGCACAACTCAATCACTGGACAATCCCTGTCAGAATTACACAGCTATTTAATCGCCTGAGACCAAGCTAATTGGGATGGAGATAACAAGAAAATATGCAATAAAATTGTGATAGAGCACGCACATGCGTGGAGCTGGGTTAGAAAAGGAGGTAGAAATTTATGCTACAAACCCGATTAAATAACTGTGTAAATCTTACGATGGTTGACCAGTGATTGAGATGAGCTCTTTCGAAGGGACCCAACTGAGTAGGTGTCTTCGTCCCTTCACCTGAGGACGGAAAGAGATCCAGGTTCCGAAACGATTTGTTTTCTATTTTCTAGGACCTCGGGCGACGGATAAAGTCCAAAACTCCCAGTAATTCTGTATGTTATACACCATCGTCAGAACCGTTCAGGATCTACATAATTACTTTCCTTTGAGAAAGATGTGTTAAATGTGGGAGCTTTCGTCCAGCTCAGTGGAAGTGGGGTCACGAGACACAGTACTGGAGAGCGTGCTGACCCCACTCTCCCACCCACAACAGGCACGTGTTTGTAACGTGTCTTCATACAGGCGTCACGTGTCATGTTACTATGATTCATCAAAACAAAGTGACCTGCAGGGTTCCGCAAGATATTGCCCATATAAAGGACAAGCTTCTCTGGGGTTAATTGCCGATGTTGGTTCCGTTTTCAGTACCGCCTATGTGGTCTAGCGGTCAGAGCTCCTGGCTACAGATCCAGAGGTCCCAGGTTCGATTCCCGACGCTGCCAGATTTTCTGAGAAGCAGTATGATTGTAACGGGGTCAGCTCAGCCTCATGAGGATAATTGAGGAGCTTTTTCAAAGAAATAGCGTCTCCGGTCTAGAAAAACGAAACTAACGGCCGTGGGATCCGTTGCACTGACCACGCGACACCCACTATCCGCTAAAGTAGGCGCTAATTTCGCCGACAAACGGCGGTCGCTCGGTCGGTATAGTTCACTTGCGGACTACAAGCCACGAAGATTTTTATTTGTAATTCCATTCTCGTGTTGTTAATTTGTGTGGTTGTGGGCGATGTTGCCGAAGTTTCAGAGGTACCTTCTGCTTCCGTTTTCAGTGTTTCAGTGAATAGGTTTGAGAATAGCTGTGTTTGTATAGCATTTTGCTTTTGCAGAAGAGTGAGAGAGGGGCATCCCCTACAAGAATGAAGCAGCATGTACCTCCGAAATGTCTGCAAGAGCGCCACAACGACACGGTGTAACAGCCGTAGAAGAGAATTAGCCTCATGCGTTGCCTATTGGAAATATTAAAGGGATATAGAGAGGAGAACTCCGCAGTGTGACGCATGAGTTTCACGGCAAGAGAACTCCGCAGTGGTGACGCATATGTTTCACGGCAAGGGTACTCTGCTGTGGTGACGCATGAGTTTCACGGCAAGAGAACTCTGCAGTGGTGACGCGTGAGTTTCACGGTAAGATAACTCTGCAGTAGTGAAGCATGAGTTTCACGGCAAGAGAACTCTGCCGTGGTGGAGCATGAGTTTCACGGTAAGAGAACTCTGCAGTGGTGAAGCATGAGTTTCGCGGCAAGAGAACTCTGCAGTGGTGACGCATGAGTTTCACGGCAAGAGAACTCCGCGGTGGTGACGCATGAGTTTCACGGCAAGAGAACTCTGCAGTGGTGACGCATGAGTTTCACGGCAAGAAAACTTAATTTCTGATCGATTTTTAATGGACCTATATTAAAGCCTCTCTGTCCGCAGCATATGTTATACCTTCCAGAGGAGCTCGGCAACTTTATGCTTAGAACCAAGAAATGAAACGGGTAGCTCAGTCAGCAACGTGGCGGGCAACAAAAATTCCATTTTAATGCAGAGGTAGGGGAACTCCCTTCCCCCTGCTCTGGAGTGGATACCGGAAACAAAGCGACCACAGTGTTAAGCTGAACTCTCGCCACCATAGAGAATGCTTATGGCAGAAGTTCCCAAAGTGTGGCACGTCCTCCTGGGACGGCGCGAGTTGCTGTGTGGGAGCGTGTTGTTTGTATGAAAAACTATTTTAAACGGAATATGGAGAAACATATTTAAAATCCACTGCTTTATTATGGTAGTTTAGTTGTCATGCACTAAAAAGGTAAAATAGTCCCTGCGCTTAGCTAATTAAGCACTACGCTATGGAGGCGTATGGGGGAATGGATCTATATATCCGCAGATCTATGTCCGTGGCACACACAGATCTTAGATTTAAGGAGAAATTTGGGAACAAGAAGAAAATAATCTTCTGTACTGGCACTGGTTTACACTCCGATATTAGTTCAAAGAGGAGAACCAGGCGGGGAGATGTGACAACTTTATTTTGTTTAGTAAAGATCACCTAAGCCGGTCGCAATAGCCGCACGAACCAAATCATGAACTGTCTTCGCTCGCTCTGACCCTTGAATCGCGAATTCGAATCCCACTTAAGGCATGGATGTTTGGTATGTCTGCATTTATTTTGTGCTTGTGTTGTTCTGTGTTTTGGTAGAGGCCTTGCGGCTGGCTGATCACTCGTCTGAGGAGTCCTACCGTCTGTGTAAAAATAATTACGGAACTAAATAGGGTAAATGGGCTCTAAATTGGCTGGAAGAGACATTTAAAAATAAAAAGATCACTAAACACGAATACATCTCTCTTCCGAAGTAATTTGTGTTTCATTCCGTCTCATGCTACTAGGAAGTGGTCTCCAGATTTCTAGGAGAATTGTGGAACCTGTGCAACAGTGGGGAAAGTGGGATAGGGTAAAGCGTACCGTCACGCCTTACCTCATAGCGCTTCACACCGTGCTCCGCGCCATTACGGCAGACGTAGATGCAGCCGTGGCTGGGCACGATCTTTCCGGGCAACAGATCACCTTCATGGAATGCTCGCCCTACGTACAGGCTGCTCCCGTCCTTATCCATCCCACAGATGAAGGCATCCATTGGCACTTTTCCATTGTCGCACGGTATCCAGTGGTGATCTGCAACACGTAACACTTGTAGGACATAGGGGTGCCTATGTCAGCTGCTAAAAGCTGTTGAGCTAATTGAAGGATTTGAATGAAAATTAGCGCTGGCCACGCAGTCAATTGTCCCAAAATGAAGGGGAGAGGCGATATAAGGTCACGTGTCCACCGCGCTTCCGTATTCAACACCCTACGCTCTACAACTTCTTGACTTACTTCTTAAGCAAAGACTGTCACAGCTGTAGACCGCATCTTCCGATTTATGAACACTTTTAATAAACACAGGATACATTTTTCTTTTTTGTCCTATTTAGTTCGTAAGCCGGGATAGCACAGTCACTATAGCGACTGGCTACGGGTTGGCTGAGGGGTCGGAGTTCGAGTAGTGATAGGGGCATATTTTTCTTGTTTGCATGTCGTCCATATCGGTTCTGGTGTCCACCCAGTCTCCTAGCCAATGGGTGCCGGGGTCTCCTTCCCAGGAGGTAAAGCGGCAGGAACGTGAAGCTGACCACAGAACTGCAACTAGTGCGGAGGTCAAGAATACTTGGATCATACATCCACTCCCTCATACGCCTTCATGGCGTAGTGCTTAATTAGTTAAGCACAGGGATAACTTTACCTTTTTCTTAGCTATTTAGTTGTGATATTATATTTTAACATGCATACCCATTGCTACGCAACGGCTTTGCAAACACATTCCCGCAACAGACGTGCACGTAAGAATAGGAATTCTATTGGTAGGCAACAGCACGGTAGAAATGCTTTCGTAAACAATAGAGGAAGCGGTGTTTTCTGTGTGGTCAACGCCAGCATTCTAATATATGGCACGCGATTTCTGTAGGTCCGTGCTCGAGTGTGTTAGAAAATTAACACTGGAGAACTGGACCGAGTTATGGAGGTCCGACGTCCCAAGATGATGGTGAAAAAAATGGCAAGAAGACTTCATAGGGATTTCGAGTGATAAATCCGTTGCCAGGATACGACTAGTGAAGACGGAGAATCCTGTTGTGTGTGTAGCGGTGAGTTGTAAAGTGTGTAGCATAGCGATAGCGTTATAAGTGCCTGTAGTCCCGAACTGTGTGAATGTATGATTGTCAATAAATCCAGTCATTCACTGCATTACCCATTATTATTCGTCACGAAGTCCCGGACACGTGACAGTATTGTAGCATCCTGCTGCGCATCGCTCTGCATGAAAGGTTACTGGTTCCACCGTCTCATATGCAGCAAGTCTTTCTATGAAACTTATTAAAGGTTGTAAGATTTGAGGCTTTCACGGCGGTGACTATGAAGAAAGCAGTCTTCTGGGATTTGGTACCGTGTATATGTGGTGTTAACCGACGTTTCGGAGGAACGTATCGCCCCCATCTTCAGGGTTGAAGAAAAAGTTTAAGAAATCTTCAAGCGACAACACCGTGAGAAACGGTAAAGCAGACTGCTTTACCGTTTCTCACGGTGTTGTCGCTTGAAGATTTCTTATACTTTTTTCTTCTACCCTGAAGATGGGGGCGATACGTTCCTCCGAAACGTCGGTTAACACCACATATACACGGTACCAAATCCCAGAAGACTGCTTCCTTCTTATTAAAGGTTATTCACTTTAAAAACTTTTCACATCATTCAAAACAACACAAACACAACAAAACACAGGTCTGCAACGCCAAAAATTGAAGGGTTATTTTTACATGTATTTGAAGGAAAATAAGTCAATCACAAAACATTTAAAGAAGTACAAGTAAAAGCAGCATTCAAAAGAAGTAACACAATACAAAACGTAGTAAAGTCCCACCCGCAAAGCGATGAGTACGTACTAGAAAAGTGGAGTGTACCAAATGAAATGTACGGATTGTCCACTGAAATACATAGAACAGTCGGGCAGAAGGTTTCATACTACACATAAAGGGCGCAGGCAGGCATCAGAAATAACAATAGCAATACAGCATATTCGAATAATATATTAAATACAGGACACGCATATGGGAGTATAACTGACACAATGGAGGTCGTAAAATACAGGAATTTGACAACATCTAAACACATTAGAAAAATATTATACATATTGTCACGTGTAGGGGGATACGGCTGATGAAATGACGTGTTCTAGCTCGGATGATTGGATTTATTAACAGCCTACTTACACACTCTTTTAATTACACTCAAATTACAGCGCTATCTGTGATTTACAAACTTCATAATAGAATTCACCGTTACACACTCACTAGGATCCTCTGTCTTCCAATAGACGTCTCCTAGCAACGGATCTCCACAGAGAAACTAGAGCTTCAAACCACTCCAAGTATTACACATAATTCAAATCTTCCAGCCACAAGCCAAGTCTTCACACGACGAACTTCCCGTGGCTCTCACTGTCACGTAATCACTTAGACACTCTCAAACACTCCCCAGTACTGAAATCTGTTCCAAGTCCAAGTCCAAGTCATTGCGACTGACGTTCAGTCAGTCAGTAAGTCTTGGTGTCACATATTTATTACTGTTGAACATTATGGTTTTGTTATTTGTGGGGCGACCACTCTGACGAGAGGACGGGTCTGTCTTTTTTTACATGCTACTCGCCCTTGCCAGCGCAGTCTTTCTCAGGTCCGAGTCCCTTGGGACTCGCGAGCATATTTTACTGTCTCAGATTTGAGACTTCCCTTTGCGTCGCCTCCTACGACTCGCAGGGTCACGGTGGAGGTATTCTACCCCGCCTCCAGACGGGTGCTCTGAAATCTGTTCTGTCTCTAGCTGTCTTTATATAGCCTCCGCACCGACCACGCAGAAAACAGCTTATATTGTTGGAACGTGTTTTCAGAAGGATCGCATAGCAGCTGTCATGGAACCGACTGCACTCCCATTGTTGTCTTGCTTGTATTCGGTCGCGATATGTTTAACGATCAGTTACCTGGCAACGCTGTGTCCATGCACATTACAATATAAAATGTGTAAGAACAGATTTAACGTGAATGACACATGTATACTGACTCGATATCTGAAGTATTATAAGAATTAAACACCAGACAGCGACACATAGAAAAATAAATTCAGCTCAGCAAGCGTTCGTAAAACAGACACACAGCACAACACAATCGAAAGATCAACCCGTCACTTGGATAAGGCACAGGAACAAGAAATCATGCGATATATTAACACACAAAATATACATAAATTCTGAAAGTAAATATTTATACGTATTACAGATACATTTGCGCATAGAAGAAACCATACAATTAAAACATTAATAACCAAAGCCACAATAACAGGAACATAACATTCTTCTCATCTATAAGTTTAAAACACTTGATGATAACCGTATTAGTCGAAATATGTAGTGAAAACTTTTAAAAAGTTTAAAGTTATATGATGCGCAAAACATTTAAAGTGAGTAAATTTTAATAAGTTATATAGAAAGATGTATTGCACGTGAGACGGCGGAAGCAGTGAAATTTGGTATTGGTATGAAATAAGTTTCATGCAACTGTTATGTCCTCTAATAAGGAAACAATTTTGTGCTGGGCTTAGAGGTAGATGCATTCATTATCATTCGACGTGTTATTCTAAAAGAAATGGCCGCCACATACCGCTCGTATGCTACACTGTATGATTATATGTTACGTAACAAGCCCCCTTATAATTCTCTGAACATTTTGATAACATTTTCATCAGTGCTTCTGAAGCTCTACCGCAAACCCTGTAAATCCTTCAAATTGGCCATAATTTTTGGCAGTTCCCTGACAAAAGACGACCTGCATGGCATGTTGAACACCACAAGCAGCTAATTCGGGTCCGTTGAACAGTTACTGGCTGTCGTGCGTGAGTGCTGTGACGGGTCTAACAGCTTCCCTTCAACTTGAAGATGGAAAGAGATCCAGTACCCGAAACGCTGTGTTTAAAATGTTGAAGGGGTTATATATTGCTCCAAATAATAGTCATGTTTATTGAATTTCATTCATTTAGAGGGGACGCAAACATATGATCTTGTCCCCAGAAACACCCCATCTGCACCCTTCACGTAGAATGAGAACCAGAGTTCCGCATCGTCGTGAAACAACAGGTGAACCTAAAAGCAGTTTCCTATATTTCAGTCGTTAAATTTAAAATTTTATGAACTGAATGGCGGTTCGTATCTCTTCAAATTTAGTCTGATCATATCTTCACCGTTTCTGTGATCCTGATTTGCTTTTTTCCTTCACAGATACTTCAGACTTGACATATTTTCGAACGAAGGAAGCCGTGATAAACTCAAATCTTATAAATATTCGAACGGTTTATTTTCTTTTTTGCTTCGTTACAATTCTGTCTTGTGTTCTAGTGACAACTGAGCCTGTACGTGGTTTCTATTCCTTCATTTCTGGATCAACTACACGTATCTAATTTAATTCGCATAATGAATTGGACCTGTTATCATAGTCCAAAATGTGATTTTTTTTGTGTTTAATTTTACACCCTCATGATTACAAAGTATTCTACGTTATTCGGCCTTCTTAAGGGCATGTCGGATATGCCGTATCCTAAAGTGAATTTGAAAACAATTGGTAATAAACAAAACTTAGTAGAAGTTTACTTAAACGTAGCTTAATCTATATTTCACACACGTTTTACGGCATGTTCTGCTGCAAGAAGCCATCAGGCATGTATGTTCGTCACACTTCTACACTGTCTCGTTCGCTTCTCTATGTATAAAACTTAAAATGGAAAAGCCGAAACAGTTTATTTTAACTGGCTGGCTTCTATTTGAATATGTACTTTCTTCTGTGTCCTTTCTTGCCGCATTTCAGTTATATTTTTGTGTAGAGTTGTAGCCATATGCATATTCCTTGATGGTTTTGGGTCTGTTTGATGTTGTGGTCAGCGCGTGTGAATAACGAACATTCATTGCTCGAATGTGGTGGTTATTGTTTAATGTTTAGTGTGTTGGGTATGTAGGTACGTGCTGGGACACTCTGTGTGCTTGTTCAGTATCATGAAATGATCTATTGACTTTACCTTCCAGTGAAGCTCAAGGCAGGTTGTTCTTAGACTTTCTGGGCTTAAACTCATGGCACACTGTTTGTTTCTACCCCTCTTGATAGGGGATATCGCCCTCAAATAGCGACCCATACACCAGTTTTACAGATTCATATTTTCCTCAGTCCTTCTAGACGAATTCTAGGATAATACCCTACATTAGGACACCACAAATTCCTCTCACGTCCTCTACATTAGGTTATTCGCTAATAATCCAATTATTAATCTGATTTAAGAAGTGAAACTGTCGCGAAATAGGCAAAAAGTAAATAAAATGCTTACTTGGCATTTCAGGTGCAGAGAAAGCTCGTCACACACTCAAGAGGGACTGGGGCGAGGTCACTAGAGCACTGTGCTTATATTCCTTGACGCTTATCGCTTAAGACAAGGTCTCGGTACTTCACAGTTGTCCTAGGACCAGAGTAGCCCCACGCCGAAGTCAACGAAGGAAAAATATGCTAATCTGGCTCGGGTATGCCTGTATCCTAGAGTCCTAACTTATTAAATTCTGGGCTGTCGACGTCGTCAAATCAATAAATTTAAACGTAAAGTTCGCAGAGAGTGAGTCACTCTGCGAAGAACATAGTCACTGTGGAAGTAAGAGGCTGCTTCGAAAAATTTTGTCGGTACACAAATTGTATCATTCAAAATGTTACTGAAAAATAATTTCGGTTCAGTGGCACCTAGCATTTGGTCTAAAGATATTGGCCATGCAAGAAACTTCAAAGAACATTATTTGTATGCTGAAGGAAAATTTGATGATACTGCAGATAGAAGATTTATTACAAATTCTGAGAGTTCAACCAACAAAACGGCAAGTCAGATTACAATCCGACAGTGAGTAAACGCAAGTAAATTGCCGAAGTAAACGGCTGCTTAAAGGAGTGACGGATAAGCCAATGTAAGCCATTGACGTGTGATTACGGGTGTTCTCGAAGCTGCCTCCGTAGTCTAGGGGTAACGTTCCCAGCTCATGACTCAAGGTACGCGGGTTCAAACCCGGCGGAGGTCGTGGAAAAATTCAGGGAACAAGTCCTCCGGGAGGGACTTTAAGCCGTGGGTTCCGTGTCGTAGCTTTACGGTACGTAAAAGAACCTCATGTCTCCAAAGGAGGCCATTGAGCTAAATTAAGGACATTTCCCGTCCAACAGTAGTCTCTAACGCCTCTGGTAGATGGGCGAATCATCGAGAGCCAGTAGAGGCCGACCTCGCTGGCTGAGTAGGGACTGATGTTAAGCACCAGTACCGGTAGGGTATAGAGGCTGGTAGAAGATCATAGGGGGACACGCAATAGATCAAAACTGGTCGCGGTGCATGGGGAAACCCACCCCCTCCAATAACAACAACAAGTGTTCTCAACATTATCCATCTTCCAGTATTCTAAGGAACACAACGTTTCGGAAACTGTGTCTGTTTCCTTCCACAGGTGAAAGAGTGGAAGGCATCTACCCTGTTCAGGCCCTTAGAAAGAGCCAACTTCAAGCACTAAATCTCTTCCTAATAGACCCATCCTTTCAGCTGAGGCCGGCAGCAGATCCGTTTTCCTAGACTTTGTGTATTGTAAAACGGCGGACGATGAACAGTTTCCAAAATTCTAGCAGTTCCTATTCACTTTAGAATCGATAATTACGCGTGAATTATCGGCATCCTCTCTATGGAGAGCAGGCTCCTTACTGTAATATGAGAATTGACACTTTTCCCAGGTGAGTTTTGCAATGCACTTCCAAATGGATTCGCTCAAGGCTTGTGTTATTTTGTTACACATAGAAATCTATTGTTGCCTGAACTAACCGAGATTACAGAAAGGACTGCTGTACCACTTATGGACATAATTCCTTCTCGTTATATAAATTATTCTGTGGTCTAGTGGTCAGCGTTCCTGGCCAGAGGTCCGAGTTCGATTCCCGGCGCTACCACATTTTTTTTTCTGAGAAGTAGTGTGTCTGGAACGGGGTCCACTCAGACTCGTGAGGATATTTGAGGAGCTACTTCAGACATTCGTTGCGCTGACCACGCGACAGCCTCTATCCGCTAAAGTTGGCACTAACTTCGCCGACAAGCGGAGGTCGCTCAGTCGGTATAGTTCGCTTGCGGACTAAAATCACGGAGTTTTTTTTATTGTTTATATAAATTATTTCGTAGTACGGTACGGTTATCTCCTTGAAATTACATATTCATTCCACAATTAGAATTAATGTTTCTCCACAGATACTTTCGCAGTGAAGCCCCATGCATAATGTTGCGGCTCGGTGTGAACCCAGCCTACCAGCCGGCCGGCTGAAGGCTGCAGATAGCGAGTGGCCTGCGTGAGGCAGATAAGAAATGTGTGCCCCCCCCCCACCCTCCACCACGAATCTACCCGCAACCAG
>NW_019736394.1:923517-936107 GCF_002891405.2 Cryptotermes secundus
AACTCTCAGCATACAGGACGCATTTTCCCATATCCTGAAACGAGCTTGGAGCTGTGAGACGTCACGCGATACGTGTTCATAGAGATCTGGTCTCATTAAGGCTGCGAACTCTCTAAGTGGACGGAACTATTTGGGGCAATATACACCCCCTTCAGCTTTTTAAACCCAGCGCTTCGGGTACTGGATCTCTTTCCATCGTCAGGTGTAAGGGACGCTGTTAGACCCGTTACTGCACTCACGCACGACAGCCGTAACTGTTCAACAGAACCGAATTAGCTGCATGTGTTGTCAAATGTGCAATGCGGGTTGTCTGTTGTCAGGGAAGTGCCAAAAAGTTATGGCCTAATTGAAGGATTTACAGGGTTTGCGGTAGAGCTTCAGAAGCACTGATGAAAATGTTATCAAAATGTTCAGAGAATTATAAGGGGGCTTGTTACGTAACATATAATCATACAGTGTAGCATACGAGCGGTATGTGGCGGCCATTTCTTTTAGAATAACACGTCGAATGATAATGAATGCATCTACCACTAAGCCCAGCACAAAATTGTTTCCTTAGTAGAGGACATAAGTCACTCATGGAGCTGAGTCCTTCTTGAGAAGCTGCTAATTGTGCAGTGACTCGCGAACTCAGCAATTTATGGAACCTGAAGGTTCATTGCCGTGTTAACAAGAGCCCTCCAATGGTTCATATCCTGAGCCAGATCAATCCAATCTATACCATTACATCCTACCTCTCTAAGAGCCATTTGAATATTATTCACCCGCCTACGTCTTTGTCTTCCATATGTTCTCTTTCCTTCTGGCTTTCCCACCAATACCTTACATACATCCCTCTTCTCCCTCATTCGTGTCATTTGTCCAACTCATCCTTCTTGACTTGATCATTCAAATTATATTTGGAGAAGAGTACAAGTCATGAAGCTCCTCATTATGCAGTTTTCACCAACCTCCCGTCACTTCATCTCTCTTCGGTCCACAAATTCTCCTCAGCACCCTGTTCTCAAACACCCTCAGTCTATGTTCCTCCCTTAATGTCAGACCCAAGCTACACACCCATACAGAACTATAGGTAAAATTGTAGTTTTGTATATTCTAATTTTTAAGTTTTTAGAAAGCAGATGAGAAGACAAAAGGCTCTAGACTGAATTGTAGCAAGCATTAACCGAGTTCAATATCCTCTTAATTTCCTCCTGAATCAGGTTTTGATTTCTTATCGTCGTTCCCAAATATCTGAACTGTGTCACGTTTTCAAAATATCTGTTACCTCTCTTTATATCATGAATTTGCCCTGCATTTTTTGACGATACAGCAACATATACTTTAGTTTGCTTTTAGACCAACCTCCTTACTTGCGTCGGTTAAAGTTTGTGTGATTTTCTTCATGGTATCTATATTATCACCCAGTAGATTCACATCAACGGCATAGACCAACAGCTGATGTTTCCCGTTTGATTTCAGTCTCACATGGTTTTCCTGGATCTTCCTAATGGCATATTCTAAAGCAAAGTTGAAAAGCAGTGGCGATAAAGCATATCCTTGTTTCAGACGAATCTGGATAGGAAAATTATCAAACAAATGTTTACATATACTGACTTTACCATACGTTTCGTTTAAACACATTTTAATCAGCCTAACTAGTTTTATGGGTATCCTAAACTCTATCAAAATATTGTACAGTACTTCCCTCCTAACTGAATCATAGGCTTTCTTGAAGTCTATGAATAGCTGATGTACTGTCTCATTGTATTCCAATTTTTCTCCAATATCCGATGAATGCAAAATATCTGAGTAGTTTTTGATCAGTTACGTCGAAACCCACACTGATGATCCCCAATAATTTTATCTATGTATGGTCCTAATCTTGAGAAAAGAATACTGAATGAAATTTTGTGTAAAGTTGATAGCAGTGATATCCCATGATAATTACTACAGTCAGTTTTACCACCATTCTTGTGAACTAGTTCAATAATAAACTTCTTCAACTGATCACACAAGTTTTTCCTTATTCCAGATAGAATTAATTAGCTTATGGATATTAGAACGTAATATTTCACCTCATGATACGGACTTTATTTCTATCATAACATGTTATATAAATAAGCTATTATACATTTAATAGTTACGTGACGGTGTAAAGCACACAAACCCTAGGCAATATTATTAAAATTTAATATTTTAAGAAGATAAAGAAGATCAAGAAAGCTGTGAAAGGAATCGGTAGAAAACTGACGTCTAAGCCAACATTGGAATTACGAAAGAATAAATAATGCGCTTTTTCCGTTCACTTATTTTATTCACAGGTAAGATACGCAAGCAGTTACATTACGACTACATACAATCATCTTCAACGAATTCTCATATGAAAATTCTGCTAGGGATTAATTCTTCTATCACTGACATTAGGCAAAAGCATTCATCTTGAATGATTTAACAGCCAGTGAAGAAAAGGCCATAAAATTTACAGCCATGCTTACCTCCCGAAAGTCCTTCGGGATTTTCCCTTCAAATCTGCACCAGGATTCACACAGTTCTATCCCATGTATGCAGCCTGTACTCACGGCTATTTCTCCTGCTGCGCATGTGCGTTAATCAGCCGAATATCCAACTCACATTATTGAACACCACTGCACTTGTCAAGTTAATGTCGAATTTAGTCTTCACCTCCAGTTGCAATGTAATTGTAAACTACATATTATCTTATCGAATTTTACTACTGCATTAAAGTATGTTATTTAATCTTATCATCACTTACCGTTAAATGATTAAGTTCTCTCCGAGTTCACGAATTCTTTGATATATACTCATAAATCTTAAGCAGAACTTCTCTAAGACACACTCTCTTAAGAAAATGTGTTCCTGCTTCCGGGAATAATGCCTTTCTCTTAATGGGTCCTTAGGCGAGTTCAGTATAATATGAGACGTACAAGAAAACGGTCTCACAGCTCAGGGCTCAAACCATTTTGCAATGTTATAACCCCCATTAAGCTCCTAAGTCTCTTCTTCTTCTACTATTAGTTTTTTCGCTCAGTGGGTGGTGGAGTCCAGCTGAGTCTACTCGGCACGGAGGCCACTGATTGGCCTATTGTAGCCTGCCCCGGGTGATTATGATGATGGAGAATTTGGTGGAATGAAGATCGGCAAGGGAAACCGAAGTACTTGGAGGAAACCCGCCCAGAGCCACTTTGTCCACCACAAATCCCACTTGACCAAAACCGGGCCGCCGCTGTGGGAAACCAGCGACAAGCTTGAGCTATGACGTCGCCCTTACTACTACTACTACTACTTTTCTCATTAGATCCGTCAAAATGAATATGGAACTATGAATGTTACAGACAGTTGGTAGGACTGTTTCCATGAAATCAATAAAGGGACCTCAAAGCACAGAACTGAAATTTTTAAATATTAAAATTTTTACAGTTAATAATTAATATTTTATTTTAGATATTTTAGATTTACGGTTCGAACACCAAACTCCGACATATCCAACACATCGCGTGATGCATATAGGAGTTGACAATATTCTGAGGCACGTCTAACTGATGTATTTAAGTCCAGATATTAAAAAATTTGGCAGTCACAGGGCGAGTTGCGGCTGCACTGTGAACAGGGAGTTCTTGCGTGGGTGCAAACAGCCACTGCACCACACCCGCTGCTGCTACTGTTGCTACGACCAGTATTGCAATATTCTGTTTGAGGCCGGGCGAAGACTCGCAGTACTGATTGGAAGATTTCTTGTTTCATCAGTCACTCCAGAGCGTGTTCTTTTTACTTCTACGGTGGATCAGACTGAGTCCCTCAGTACTTCGGCCACGGGTATTGAATGAGATAAATGGGGCATTAAATTAAAGGATAATTGCAGTTGGAGCCGAAATTCTCCGATAAAAACCTGCCACATTGCCAATTTTACCACCAAAATTCCCATCAAAACCGACCTGAACTGAACTGAACTGAACTCGGGCCCCTGTGGTGGAAAGCCGACGAATAACAATCTGAGCTATGGCGTAGCCCATTACCTAGAACAGTGCCTTAAACTTATCAAACGCTCTTCTCGCGCTGCTCACAGTCCAATGCGCCCCCTCCGGGATGTCCCTCAGCCCTCGGCCTGAGGGTAAGAATTCTTGGGGTCGTGGTACAAGGCTAGAAGACTTAGGGTTACCATCCTCATTGCGAACTCTGGAAATAGGGGATGAGTTTAAAGAATTGCACGCCCTTTGTGAAATTTCGCGAGGAACTTGTAATCTGTAGGCCGCCGTGTAATCCTGGGTTATGATGTGCAAGGGAGGACCCCGAGGCTACGGTCCCTGTCGCAGCCCTCACATTGCTGCTTGTTGGGGTGATCCCCAATGCAAACAAACCAAGACGGGGCAGGATGGCTCATCTTGAAAAGTTGCGTACAAAGATACAGAGGGTACAGTGGCTCCATACTGGCTGGCGTTCCGAAAAGTATCATGGTTCGTGCTTTGCATCAGTCCCTTCAAGCAAGAGCAACATTCTTGAATGGCTGACAGCTACTACTAATCAGGAAATTACTTGATAATTATAGACCTCAAATACTTTTAACAATTACACAATTTTCTCAATGGAGATATTCTTGAGTCTTCTTTTCCAAATTTACACATCCAAAACTACAATTCTATATTATCCATTTTAATATGTGGCTCAACTCTACGATTAGTACATTATGGTATTATTTTACAGTGAAATGTTCCATAACAAGCCTTCAAGATGACGGACCATCCTTATCAGCTCTTTGTGACTTACCTACCCAGTACTTACTTTTAGAGCTAATTGATATTAAAATCAATATTAAAATTTTAGTAGAAATATTTTTTGTAAAGACAATTTTCCAACAGACCAGAAGACAAGAAGTCTCACGCAGACATAAATTAGCAGGCAGCAGGAAATTCAATGTTTTGCTATTTCTAACATAATTTCTTGTGTAATCTCTCTTTTTACATATTGAAAAGCTGTTTGATACTTGTCAAAAATGGCATTCTCTTGCTTTTTAAAACTGTAAGATATGTGACTTTAGGTAATTATATTGAAATTATTCCTAAATAATAAATAGAATTAAATTTCCTTGTATCAAAATCTAATGTATATTTCTATTTTGAAGTGCGGCCCTGGACTATTATTTATAGGGCTGAGGTGGCCCTTGTACAAGTTGAGTTTGACATGCCTGATTTAAAACAAGTAACAAGCGAAAAAGCCAATGAACGCTTGGCTACACAATACAGAAGAAGCAGATGCTGATTGGAGGTAATTACCACTTTCATGGAACAGAGTTCTCGAGAAGCTGATAGTGCTTCAGCTAGTTCAGAAATTAACCTCCTTATACGGATCCTGACTGTTCATTACAGTATTTAACATAATTCTCCATTAACCCCTATTCTGAAACAGGCGAACAGAGTCAAAAATCTCCTAATCAAATCCTTAAATATAGGCCTACGTGCCAATATTTGAATTCTGCCCCATCTCAAAGAGTCATTACCTACCTCTGGATTCTGCAACAGTTTCAATTCAGTCTTTTCCACTTAACCTAACAATACTGAGAAGCCCTCGCCAAAATATGGTGAACACTGCTTTCAACTGGACTCAGGTTGCGTGACCCACTAATTTGTTTTCTAGCAGTACGTAGCCCTACTAACCTTTGAAACTCGGTGGTGCCTATATGCCGCCCGCTTTACCATATTAGAACCCTGTGCATGGCAACAGCAAAGACAGTTAGTCTTTGTAGCGGAGATGTAATGTTGCCCCGTGAGGTACGAACTTAATGTTTATATATTATATAAAAGAAATTTAAAAAAGTGATAGGTCAGCTTCACGCCTCTTCCCCTTTTCCCCCGGAGTAAATATGTCCCTGGGCCTCGAAGGGACCGCAATATAAGATTGAATACGTTGGAGCTGGTGCAGCCGGGATAGCTCAGTCGGTAGAGCGACTGGCTACGAGCTGGACGACCGAGAGGTCGGTGTTCGAGTCCAGGTGGAAGCAAGAATTTTCTCTTCCCCACGTCGTCAAGACTGGCTCTGGGATCCACCCAACCTCCTATCCAATGGGTACCGGGGGCTCTTAGTCTTCGCTAGTCGTATCCTGGCAATTGATTTATCAGAGTCTCAGCGTCACTCCTACTCAGTCACGACGTCTTGCTGTCACAATCTAATTCCTTTCTAGTCATTTCCTGCAGATGCCAATTCCGAAGACGTGACCAAAATCTCTTCCGGCTACTGCTCTATACTCCTACATCTTCTGAACTCCCAATTCTTACTCTGTAATCCATCTCTCTACCTACAAACAGACTCTAGTTATATAGCCTCGGTTCAGACCCAGTAGAAAACACCGGATTTTCTTGTAGAGCGTTGTTGTGGTACCTAGCAACGCGTTGTAGCATGGTCCACAGAGAACACAGCTCATAATTTTGTGTGCTTCATGGAACGTGTATACTTAGTAGTTGCCTAGCAATGGATTAATAGGTCACAATAATATCAGCTGCATTTAATATGAGCTGAATAAAGGACATAAATGCAGATTTTGGATTTATGATTACTTATTAAGTAGATGTATTCAAAACGATCGCACTTGTGTCATCACATGACTATAGAGACCTGAAATAGCCAGTGTCGTCATCAGAAATGCAGTTGCTACAAATGTAAAAGACGTTGAGTCCTACGCAAAGCTCCTGGGCCCATATGTTGCTTGTGATGCACAGGAACAATTTTGTGAGAGCTCTGGAAATTGAGGGAGGCTTCAGTACAAAACATTCATCTCCCTCAAATATCTGAACATTCGTTTTCAATTGTCTACGTTTTCGTTTCTTCTCTAGGCTGTCACTGAATAATCTGTTACATTTAACCAGCTTAGCGTGTGACTCTGCGTCAGCCTCTAACGCAATCTTTACTCGAGTGTCAGTCAAAAGAGTACCCAGCCGTCTTTATTGCCTGCGACTGTCGCTAAGAGCTGCTTTTGGAAAGGGCCTCACTTCAACAGGGTTTACATGGTGCAGATTGCTTCTCGAGATGAATGATTTGTGCTTAAGCCTGATGTTGAATGCTGACTGCTAACATCTAACTTCGAGTTCGAAATCCAAAATCTTCAGATCTTTTCTGTCTTGAAGTGGAAATTTAGTCACAGTAGGAGACGAGGAGCCGGTCACGGTAGCCGAGCGGTCTAAGACATGCACTGTCTTCGCTCGCTCGGAAGCCGGGATTGTGGGTTCGAATCCCACTCAGGTCATGGATGTTTGTGTGCATTTTTCTGTGTTTGTCTACAGGTAGAGGCCTTGCGACGAGCTGATCACCCGCCCAAGGAGTCCTACCGAATGTGTAAGATCTAAAAAAAACCGAAGTGAACGGAGTTCATGTGGAGGTAGGCCTAGGCTCACTGGGGCTGTAGCGCCAAGGGGAAAAGAAAGGAGGCGAGGAACACTCGTCAGTAAACAGCACAAATACAGACTTTACATTTAGGAAACGGGGCACGATTCACTGTGGATGTGATGTAAATCGTCATATTTTGTCGGTATGGCTTCTTAACCTTGCACCAGAGGCGCTGTTCACAAACATCCTGAAGTGTCCAAAAATGGGCCTGAATAAGGTATTCAGATTTTGAGTGTTATGGGGTGGAAGAGACAATAACACCACTCCACCTTCCTTGGTTAGGTACAGTACTCTTAGAAAAAAATGAGACAGATGATTGTCCAGCAGATATACCTTTCTTAAACACAATAAAAAACAAAAAAAAACAAACTCCGTGGTTTTAGTTAGCAAGCCAACTATACCGACCTAGCGAACGTCTCTAGTCGGCGAAGTTAGTGCCATTTTTTGCGTTTAGAGGGTGTCGCGTGGTGGGCGCAACGAACCCCACTGCCGTTAATCTCGATTTTCTAGACCGGAGCCGCTATATCCTTGAAAGAGCTCCTCAGTTATCCTAACTAGGCTCAGTGGACCCCGTTCCAGACCCACTACTTCTCAGAAAATCTGGTAGAGCCGGGAATCGAAGCAGGGAACTCAGGATGTGTAGACAGGAACTCTGACCACTAGACCACAGAGGGCCTACGAACTGTAGACAATTATCTCTGCCATCCACAGTGATTTATTATCTTCATGTCGCTGTCACAGAAATATAAACAAATTTCGAAGTGCTTGAAAGCGAACTGACACAAAAGATTGACTGACTTGAAATCCGTGAGTAAATTTTAAAAAATGAGGGGAAGTGGTCAAGGACATGCTACACCTCTACAGTCTAGACGTACTTTTGGTTATAAAGTACAAAAATAAATACAATTTCCTTTAACACTCTTGCTCCTCCAGTCCTTCATTATTGAAAGGGAAGACGTTTTACTTAAATGCCTTCATTTAATTCGACCCCTTAACTCCTATTGCAAGGATTCCGGTTGGTACGACAAAGGGTTAATTCTCGATTCTAAAATGAATCATAAAAGTGTTCAATTCCTTCTTCAAGTGTTTTGCAAAATGTCTGTAGCATTACAGAATTCACTGAATTATTTTCAGGTATTTTTCTTACGCTGAAATTCTTAGACAAAACTTCTTTTCCCGTCTTCGTGTTTGTTTCTTTGGGCCTGGTGCGTTTGGTGCGTTTTTTTTTTTTCACTCCTATGGGTTCTNTCATGTTTGCCACCTGTGCATATCAGAAGGCAATGTGAGGGGGGGGGAGAAGCTGCTAAAGTGTAACAAATGCCCCCAACTAGTTTTCACAACTTGTCACTTGTTACGTCATTTTGCTTTACAATGACCTACAATAACAATGATAAGTTATAAAATATTGAAAATATTAAAACAAAATATATCAATTTTAGTTTCTCAGAAAACACGAAATACGTTCGACAGACGCGAATTAACTCTTTTTTTTAAACAAAGACTAAAGAATGGAAAAATGACTGGAAGACAAAGAAAAAAATCTTCTATTCAGACTGAGGGGTGACTGTCGCCTGGGTCAAACAGACCCCAGTGCTACTTCCATCTGGTAGCCAGGGCAACCACTGCTAGTGGCAGTCGATTTTTAATTTGAATTTAACCATTATCCTCGTGTGACAGCTGGCCTCAGTCTCTCAAATTATTGGCGCTTTGAAAAATTCGTGACAAAAACATTTAATATAAAATTTTATTAAAATTAATTCAACATTGCTCTAGTCCTCAGCATAGATATCACCTTTAAGTACCTCTAAACCGCGGGAGGTACTGAAAATCTATCAGAAATAAAGAATTTGTCTGTCTTCTCAACTGTGTTCGTTGGAAATATTTCCCATTTAGCAGCTTATATTTGTGATGCAAGCTGAAACGAGTGTAGGTTTTTATGCAAAATTGCTTTTATTTTTGTCGGATTTTAACCAAAATTGGAACGTATCGAGAAATCTCAACAGAACTACCAAGTATCCAGTTTCATGATAATTTCTTCAGCAATTCTTTGTTGCTGGATGGAAACAAAACACAGAAGTAGGCGTACTTCTATAACTTCTTGTCGCGAAGGAGGCAAGTTGGAATATTGTATGTATACGTTCAGTCTTACCTTTCAAGTATGCACAAAAATGGCCTTCAGTAGTCCTATATTTACTGGTTTACTGGTGACTAATATTTCGCCCTTGTGCGATAAACTTCGTTATTTGTGTCGGTCCCATGTCGTTACGGAAACCGCCAACATACAAATGTTATCTTCTTTTTCTAGTGGCTCCTCTATTGTACGTGCCCGTTAGTACGTAACGTCGCAGTTTAGAAGTTTATCTCTGTTTCGTGCTAAGGGGACGCTTAATTAGAATATTAAGAAAGAGACCAATGTCTTCGTTTCTTTGTTGAAACCTGCAGACAGTGCTGATATACAGTCTTATAGCAGACCTCTGCCAGTTCTTTACAAATTATTTACAACTCATTAATAATGATCCTGCAGTTTTGGTTTCTAAGCTGCGTAGTTGGGCCGCTGACATTATATAAGGCAATAACAAAAATCATGTGCTTATTAAATTCGCTTTTGAAACTGAAGCTGAAATAGGACAAGCGGAGATGTTACAGTACCATCAGGGTTGTAGGAAATTCTGTGGTGAAAAACAGATTTAGTTCAGTATTAACCCCTAGTTTTTGTGCAAATAAATGTGAGGAAAAGAAAGTGACGCTTTCAAAGTAATTTGGTTTCTTCACTTTTAATTTACACTTTTCTGTTTTCGACAGATAATGAAATAGATTAACGTAAATGGAGCACCTGATGATGGCACTGTAGTGCCGAAACATGATGTGAAATAACAAGTGAAATTGAGTGCACTAAAAGACGGACACTGCATACATATCATGGAAGATAATGCTTAATTTCTTGTAAAATGAAGTATTTAATCTCTATATATTCAAGACACATAAGCGCTAGCTCTTTATTTCAGTTTGAAATGTTACATTTTCATAACTTCAACTGAAATTGCTAAAATGAAATAAATAACTGAATATGTGAAATGTTAGCGACGGATCATAGTAACTGAAAAGAATAAATGGGATTTTGTAATATAATAATGAGTATTCAGCAAGAAAAGCTACATACAAGAAGGAAATTCGGCTCGAAATTATAGGCCTTAATATACAAACGATCAGTCTAAATGGCTTTCGTTACCAACAATGAGTCACAATACAAAATTCAACTGTCCTCCAAATACACAATTCTGCCTTCATTTCAAATACTGGACCCAACTACACATTTCCAGCCTTCCGGTACAGCAAGTGGGTCTAAATAGGCAGTTTCGTTTAGCCTAAATACACTGCTTTAGTCTTTCGGTGCAAACAGTGGAGTTAAAATGCCTTTGCGTAATTAACGGTCCGAGTGCATGCACGGCTTTGGCCTTGTGGTGCAAGCAGTGAGCCACGGTGAAAAGTTTGTAGTTCCCAGTGTAAACAGGGGGCATGAACACGTAGCTTCTGCTGGTATATTCGGAACTTTCAGGTTTCAGTAGCAGTCGATTCAACGAGAAAAGTAAAGATATGAAGCTTCTCATTGTGTAATTATCTCCATTATAATTATACGCCATTTGCCTTAATTCCAGAGACTATTTCATGATAAGTATTCCTCACAGCGACCGATCTCGGTGGCCAGCCGCACGGTTTAAGGTATGAACTGACTTCGCCAGCTCAAACACTGGGATCGTGCGTTCGAATCCCACGCAAGGCATGGATGTCTGTGTGTGCGTTTATTCTGTGATTGTGTTGTCTGTGTGCAGGTAGCGACCTTGCGAAGGGCTGATCTCTCGTCCAAGGAGTCCTACCAACTGTGTAGAAATTAAGAAACTGAAAGAGCGGCCGAGGTCCAACAAAGGACTGTGGAGTCACAGACAAATTCCTCACAGCATAGAACCAAAACGTCCATGTTAAGTCTAATGTTATCGCCGTAACGTCGCCAATTTTGCTATCCAAAAATTACATAACAATGATGTTAACCTAAAAATATACAGAGTGGGCCAAAAACAAGACCGTATTTGTCAAACAGTACTGACTGACTGACGGTCAGTCGCAATGTAACTGATTTTTACTTGGACAATTTCAGTTTTCAAATGATAGTGACAGAAGTGGAGAGTGCAAGGACAGATGGAGTAAGTGCAGATCAGTAATCGAATACAGAATTGGAACCAGGAGTACAGAAGAATGCAGGAGGTCGGCGTGTGAGGATTTAACGTGTGATTTGATGACTTTGTTCATGTGTAATACTTGGAGCGTGTAATCCAGTGAGACTGTTATATTTTCTGTGATGAGATCCGTTGCCAGGATACGACTAGTGAAGACTGGGAATCCTAGTGCGTTTACAGCGGTGGACTGGAAAGTGTGTAAATCAGCTATAGCGCTGTATTTAAGTGTGATTAAGAGAGACTATAACCGAAGGGCCAATAAATTCAATCATCTGAACTATAAACCATCATTTCCGTCATGCGTTCCACCCTACACGTGACAATATTATACCGTCAAGAAAGGATGACGCGAGAAACTGAGGAAGAAAGAAAGCACGAAGACAGATAACTCAGTGACAAAGAAGGAAGCACTTAAACACAGAAGAAGCTAACAGGCACGTTTCCATTATCTGCTTAACCTGCGCAATTTTTTAGAAATTGTGTTCAATTCATCTTGGTGGATGTGCAGTCCTGTAAATGACCCAAGGCCAGCAGCGGTCTCTGCAAGCCTCAGAGTAAAACAGGAAGGCCATACGGTTGCTGTGACACGCCATGTGTCTCGTGTTTACGTATGAATAGTGCTTGAGTGGCCGGGTACTTCGTAGCTACTGAAATCAAAACAAGGGTTGGTCTATATTTAATTAGCGCCCCCCGGGAATGGGAATCCCTCTTCTCATCTATTTGCAAGATGGGGGAGGGGAGCACAACAACCGTCGGGATAACGACCAATCGACGCCATAACACAACTATACTGAGGTAGTGGCACTCGCCATTGGACCTCAGCAGAAGTGAAACTGTAGCGAAAACATACCCCTATTTACATGACTGTAATTTCCATCGAAAGTCAGAACAGATTTATCGCTTGTATATTATTCAACAAAACGTAAAAGTGTACAGTTAGTGAAAAGTAAAGATATCCCTGCAACAGGCAGTGGAGGGCCATAG
>NW_019736394.1:936121-967044 GCF_002891405.2 Cryptotermes secundus
TTGTCGCTTGCAGATTTACCTATACTTCTTCAACCCTGAAGATGGGGGCGATACGTTCCTCCGAAACGTCGGTTAACACCACATATACACGGTGCCAAATCCCAGAAGACTGCTTTCTTCATAGTCACCGCCGTGAAAGCCTCAAATCTTACAATCGACTCATAGATGGCGGTAAGGTCGTCAGCCCTACTCGCCGACCGCCCTTTAACCCCAAGAACATTCCAAGATTATTCCTGGTACTCATTTCTGTTAGAGGCTGAGTCGACCCCAGGGTCATAGTGCGGCTGGAAGGATTAGGTCAACTGAAAAAAATCCAATGACCTCATCGGGATTTGAACACTAGACCTTCCTGCTTGTAGCATAGTGCCTCTGCCAACTACGCTACCGCGTGCCCCCAGTGTACAGTGTACAGTTAAAAGGTGCGTTCGGCAGAAGAATTTATGTATGAAGTAATTAAGGCTACAATGAACTCTTCCTTTATAATAAACAAATATTAAATTAATATTAAACTGTTCATTGTTAGGTAACAGACTAGTGAAAAGTCAAAACTATAGGTCTATAATGAATGATAAATAATCAGTTTTAAACCCTCAATGTTCGCTGTTGCTATATACAGTAAACACAGACATTTCTTCCGCCAGTTTTCGAACGGTTTGTAACCGGAATGTTACTTTCTTCATCGCCAACCAATCTGTAACCATTGACTACATTTCTGAAAGGCCGCGCCATAGCTCAAGCGGTTAGTCGCTGGTTCCCACCGCGGCGGCCCGGGTTCTATCCCGGGTCTGGTCAAGTGGGATTTTTGGTGGACAAAGTGGCGCTGGGGCAGGTTTTCCCGAGTTTCCCTGCCAATCTTCATTCCACCAATTGCTCCAGAATCACCATCACCTATCATCTGGGGCTGGTACAATAGGCCAGAAGTGGCCGCAGTACAAGGGACTTAGTCCCATCCCACTAGCACTATAAAAAATATTTCTCAAAGAGATTTATTCCTATAATTGGCTGTAATTAATTACAATTTAATCTAGGTATATGAAATTTGAAACGAAATAAACTATAAACCTTCAAATGTATTGTAAGATTTGAGGTTTTCACGGCCGTGGCTGCATCCACCTGCTCACGTTGGTTCCTCGCTCCCGGATTTTTCTACCCTGAAGATGGAGGGAATAGTTTCCTCCGAAACGTCTCTTCACACAAGATCTACATGGCGCCACATCCCAGAAGACGACGTTCTTCAATTGGATGTATTGTATATGAAACATTTTCTGTACAAGAAAAATTACATACGGTCAAATTTTAATTACACATAACATAGAATCTGTCATTCATAAGAATAGGAATAAGAATAAAGACAGTAAGATATCTGAGGCCCTACAAATGTACGCAATAGAGAAGCAGCCTTTGGAAGTTCTACTCGCATCAGCTCCTTTATTTTGTCGCATGCTACACTCTTCACAGTGGCCACTTCGTTTTCTCTCACACCGATAATGCTATTGGTACCATGAAATTATTGATAGTAATAAGTTTTAAATGAAGTGTACGCGTACAACACGAAATCAGATTTGTGAATGGAAATCCTAGTGGTTAGAGTTCCTGGCTACAGATCCAGAGGTCCGGGTTCGATTCCCGGTGGTACCACATTTTCTGAGAAGCGGTTCGTCTGGAACGGGGTCCACTCAGCCTCGTGATGATAATTGAGGAGCTATTTCAATTAAATAGCGGCTCCGGTCTAGAAAACCGAAATTAACGGCCGTGGGGATTGGTTGCACTGACCACGTGATACACTCTATCCGCTAAAGTTGGCACTAACTTCGCCGACAAACGGCGGCCGCTCGGTCGGTATAGTTCGCTTGAGGACTAAAATCACAGAGATTGTTTTGTTTTGAATGGAAAGCGTGACTACTGTAAGCGTTCACAAATATCTCACTGAAAACAAGCGCATAAAAATGTACAAATAAGAGCAGTGCCATCTACCGGTAGAGCATCAGTAAGCAAGGTACACCAATAAACGTGAACTATATCGGATATCTATGGGAAAACGTACGTCCTTCAAATGTTAAGGTAAGGCTAAATGCTGAGTCATTGCCCTTGTCTACTGAGCCGTTCTGTTTGCTGGGTTCAGGGACCGTAGAAGAACGTCACGGCGTACATCTTGACGTCTTGCGACGTCACGTTCCCTTTCTCCTGATTTCTGACGTGCTTCCTCTTGGCCCTACTGGCTTTGTGTCTTGCCCTTCCCAGACAAGTTTCGGTTCGAGTGCGGTTGTCATGTTATTTATCGCTGTTCCCCAAATTCAAGTTTTGGACGTTTCGGGATCGGCTGAATCACGGCTGTGTCACGTGCACCAAAGTAAGTTTTCTGTGGATATTTCTTGTTCTCACGAATGGAGATGTGTTGTGTTACGCTGCATTGTGCCCTGTCTGAGGCCCGTGAAGCCTGTGTTATTTAAGGTTGACTTGTTTCCTTTACTTGAAATATTTACTATTATTTAGAAGAAGCATCAGTCTTACACGATATTGGTGTATACACACCACATAATAATTCTGTATATATTGTATTTCATGGCCGAGCCTGTATGCTCAATTTGATTATTTGCTTTTTATTACGTCAGCCTGCTATTACATACTTATTGTCTGTTTCCTTTTCCGCTTGTTATTCTTTTGTGTATTTAAGTTTAGACATACTCTTCAAGTGTGCTTTTTGTTAATAATTACTTCGTAAAAGGTAAAATTGTGCTTGTGCTTAACTAATTAAGCACTACACCATGAAGGCGTGTGGGGGAGTGAATGTATAGATCCACATTTTCTTGATCTCGGTGCTAGTTGGAGGTGAGTGGTCAGTTTTACGCCCCTGTCGTTTTAACCCCGGGGAAAGCGCCACCGGTACCCATTGGATAGGAGGCTGGGTGGACCCCAGAGTCAGTCTGGACGACGTGGAGAAGAGAAAATTCTTGACCCTACCGAGACTCGAACTTTGAATCCTCAGTCGTCCAGCCCGTAGCAGTCGCTACTCGCGCCATCCCTTTCAGTGTTAGGGCAAAGTCTAAACGTCACTCCATGAAGGTGCGCAGGAACACAGTGCCAAGTTTGTTCTTGTTCCGGACCTCGACCCAGGACGCAGCTGAGTAGCCAGCTTCACGCCCGTCCGCTTTATCTCTGGAGAAGGAGAATCCAAAACACTTTGTCCATGTCTATGCCCCTATTTTCGCTAACAAAAGAAGCGAGTGGTGCTCAGTATTATGTACGTTCCAGCCAACCATTTCCACGAAAATATATTGTTATCCTGTGTAATATTAGTAATGTCTGTGTGCCTTAGACACACTACGAGTAGCCCTGTAACTTTATATATAAATTATAATGGTGACATTTTAACAGTTGACTTTCTGAAAGTCATATAGTTAGTTGGTTGGTTTGTTTGTTTGTTTGTCGTCAAAATACCTGAGCTGTAGATGCAAGTGATCATTTAGACTACACAACATGGCTTCCAATAGCTTAGTAGGGAAATGGCGGATGTTGTGTGGTAAACAACCAACTCTGTAGTTAAGGCCTTAACGGCTCGTAACATGTTGATTTTCTTGCGATGAGTAGTTATTAAGCCCCAGCCGAACCTCCGAGTTAGAGCAGTGTTTCTTAACCGCTGGGTCGCGGCCCAGTACCGGGCCCTCGTCTTAAAGAACAAAGAATTTACCGGGCCGCGGCCTGGCAAAGGATGAGGACCGCTGAGCTAGAGGATCAGCAGTTGTCGGCTGCCCGCACCTACCTTACCTATAGAGAATTCGCTTGCTCCATACCCTACCTCAAGAAGCACCATTCTGTGGTAGTAAAAGCCCCATTTAACATTGAGGATGAGATGGGCAGGGCATATAACACGAATGGAAGATACGAATCACGTAAAGAGTTTTGGTAAGAAAACATGAATAAACGATATATCTTGAAAGATCTGGAGGAGATGGAAAGGAAATATAGACAAGCCCGTCAATCTCCTCACGCGTACCACCCTGCACGTGACAATAGATTTGTTATGCTGAATTTGTATAAGAAAACATATGAATTTTAATTTCGGAAACGTCAAGAATAGAGAGTAGGAAGGATACAAATTTAAAATTGTATAAGTTTATGGCTGTGCCACCGTCTTTATATTGAAGTGAAGCATGGAAACTGAAGGAGAGGGAATGCAATAAAATTCGAGCAGCAGAACGAAATACCTAAGGGCCCTCAATGTTTGTACCAGGATAGACCAGTGAAAAATCTAGGATGGCCGAATTAAGTTGGACATCCTACTTTTATGTAAAGATAATTACAGAACACGGAAACAAACGTTATTCGCAAAAGATGGAACAGACTCGTGTTCCACTTCAAGCCAATGAACAGAGGAACACGAAGAATTTGGAAGGAGAAATAACAACGTTAGAGGACGGAACAAGTGATTCCGATAATCAGTGAATTGATGATGATTATGACATTGATTTAAAAATGAACATAGATCATTCTTTTCCATAATGGTAATTCATTAAAGCGCACCAATCTCTCGTTCATGAGGTGCTAATAGTGGCAAACAGAGGAAACAACTTCCTTGACACCCCTGTATTTGATCTTCTGTGCTAGATACACAGATCAACGGCATTGCACTGTTTGCGATTTGTCTCAACTCCTATTGAACTCCCATCGGATATTACTGGAACTGACATGCGGCCCCCAATTCCTCTCCATTGCCGATACCGGGAAATGACCTGTTTTACGTTTTAAAGCTGCTGTGGTTATACCAGACGGTAGCTTCAGTGTTCAGTTTATTGTTTTTTTATTATTCATGGTGGACTCAGAAGACTTCATATGTCCTTAACTTAAAGCCAACCCTGAACGAATAACAGCAAGCCTGTCGGTTGGCAACAGTTTGTAAGCGTATCTTCTGCCAAGCTTTTGACATTTCTTTCCTTAATTTTTTGTTTCATTCTTAATGGGGTGAGACTGAGTCCACTTGGTACTGCAACCAGTATTGGCCTATTGTACCAGCCCCAGATGATATGTGAGGGTGATTGTGGAGCAATTGGTGCAATCAAGATTGGCAGGGGAAACCGAAGTACTCGGAGAAACCCGGCCCTAACATCACTTTGTCCACCACAAATCCCACACGATCTGACCTGGGATAGAACCAGGGCCGTAGCAGTGGGAAGCAAGCAACTGACTGACTGAGCTATGGTACCTGTTAAAATTCTTTTTTATTATTCCGATAACTTTTCAATGAAAGGATGCGAAGTCGTGGTCTTCACGTTCGTCGTGATGTGCCTGTGCAACTGCTGCTGCAAAATTTCTCATATATATACATAAAGCTATCAACACAATAAATAATTAATCAACTTATCACCACATTTGTATCAATTGAGTTTATTAACTGTGTTAATATTACGCAACATATTCTGGCTCACTTGGAACCATCATCAGGCGATACATTATTTAAAGATATAAAATATTTCATTGTAATTATAATTACTAAGGATCCATATTACAAATTATATTGTAAAATTATTTATAGAATAATGTAATTTAATTTAATTGATATTGCTATTTCCACAGGTCAATTTATTTTTATATTCCGGTTGTATTAAAATACATCGTAGTGTCAATCTTGGTAAAACTAGCACTTGCAATCATGTTGGATATGATTTTTAAGTACAATTTCTTTTTTCTCATGATTTATTTGGGTGCTAGTTCGCCAGGAAATTTTCAGTTCTTGCAAATGGTTCATTTTAAGACTGACGAGGCGTGAGATTGCTTGTAGTTATTGCAACCTATTCCCGTCTGCTTGCAGCGGTACTGCTGGATGTTTGTGCCCTCAAACGTTGACGACTGGCTCCATTGTATGGGGCAGGTGCGCGACTAATGTGGGGACAATACCACCCTCTGTTTGCTTTACCCTCGCCTGTCGAAACTCGCAACGCGATGACCATACAGACTGTAGAGGAACAGTTACCTATGTCCAGCCTTCCGCAGGATCGCGGGGCTACACTATTGACTTGGTAATTGTGTTTATTCTTTTAACAATATATTTACGACAAGGGTATTTTGTTTTCGGTTGCATACGATTGTGTTCAGGCGTCTTTCCTACAGAAGACTCTTACACTGTCCCTCTCAAAAAAAAAAATGACCAAATTATGCATATCTCTCATGTCGATACACGCGAAAGACTGTATTTGTGCAGAAGAAGCAGAAGGAAATTTCGCCTTAAATTTACTGTGACAATTATACCGACTCGAAATTGCGACGAGCATTTTCCGAAATGAGCGTATCTTCATCTGCGGTGCAACGGTACAGCCAGGGCAGGGCTATACATCCCGCGCTACACAAGTCTCATCATTAGCGCCGGGTGACGAATACTACACAAACAGCATATCTGTAAGAATTTCCACGGATCATGATGCAAGTGCTGATAACATTATGCAATTTGCACTGGCGCCGCTCTTGCCGACGCAAGTGGTAACATTCCCAGGGCCCGTTACCTGTCGGATTATCACAGGCCGGAAGTGCAAGATCAGCCTAGATTCTGGGAGACAGCCCGGAAAGAAAAAGTTCTTGTCCGCTGGGGCAATCGCTCGGCCCCGAATCCTAATCCCTTTTAATTCACCACAATCTGCCGTTATGATTCGAGTCCATCTTGTCTTTTGCTTCAGTTATAACGTCATCTTCATGAATCATCACTTGCATTTGCAGCTTCACTGACAATTATCGTGTTAGCGTGATCTGAACATTGGTGTTCTGTTAGTTACTATAGGATTCTGATGATGCTGTATAGCACAGAGAGATATTGGGTTTTCGGACTTTATCCATCGTCCTGGTTTTAAGATAAGAAAAACACGACGTTTCGGAAACTGGATCTGTTAACGTCCTCAGTTGAAGGAAAAACGCCTATTCCGTTGGGTCCCTTAGAAAGAGCTAGCCTCAGTCACTGGACCAGTGAGGACCTGAGGACGGAAACAGAACCAGTTTCCGAAACGTCGTGTTTTTCTTAGTTATCTTAAAACCAGGACGATGGATAAAGTCCAAAAACCCAATATTTCTGATTGTTGTTCTCTGGAATGTGACGCCCTGTAGTCTGGTAGAACGTTACCAACATGCCTGGGGATCCGCTGCCTGTTTTCATAGTAACCTGGACGCTACTACAGGACCGTAAATACCAGAAAACAACGATGCCGCGTGGTTACACATTTCCTTCCCTTACCAAAACTGGTTTACATACCGGAGGAAAACGCAACCCGCAGAGGCTTATTTAGAGTATTTCTAGTACCACATGCCTCTAAAAGTACATTCTGTTGCTTACATTCGTCGTGGTTTTAATTGTTTTTGCTTTGATGGTAGCTAACGGTTTATAAGTTATTACGTCTGAAAGAATAATATTGTTTTTTTTTTGTTATTATTAATGTTATAAGCGCCAGTTTCAACTCTTACAGTGTTTCTCCGTCATTTTAATTTGTTCTCATCATTACATAATACATACAAACGTCGACATTTTCGACATTTGGCACTTGTAGGGTTAAAGTAACAGTTGTGGAGTACGTACAAGTATGTTGAGTTACAGATAACTTAATCTCCTACTTGGTTTACAAAGTGTTCTTATAATGATATCACTCTCTTATCCACCCAGTGCAGAGTAGTGGCTGTGCTTTCTTTTCTTCTTTTTTCTCTCTCTCGTCGTCTTTTCTTGCACATGTACAGAACTCCTTCCTTCCTCCCTGTGTGTCCCATGCGCGGTGCTAGCTCGCCCAGAGCTCTGTTATCTGGCAGGCGATAACCACTCCAGACTTGCGGGATCCCAGAGCACAATGGCCTCTTCTGTTCGCTCCCTTGCGTCTGTTTGCTTTATACCTACCTTTATCTATAAGTATTAAATATTTTTACTCGTGGAACTATATTTTACTTTGTTACATTATTCAGAGTTTTAAGCACAATTACATCTGACAAGTATGTGAAGCACTAAAGCGGAAAATCCGCACTAAAAGATCTCGGTGAAAAGAAACCTCCATTGCAGGGCCGGCTGTCCTGTCTTTTGTGTGAGTGATATGCGATCCTGTTCGTGGTTTCCGTCACGTCAGAAAGCACAATGTTGTCGAGACACAATGTTATGAATGGAAACAGAGTAGGCCATTCTCTGCACGCTCCCTCCTTCAATCAACTTGCCATTGGACTAAGTATGGCCAGAAGGACATGGATCATTAAAAGGGCTTGTAATAAATATTTGTGCGGGTTATAATTATAGTAATAACAAGACTGACTTCTGAACTTGTAAAACAAACGATACTCTATTGACCATCTTGAGAATCTTATAGTCACTAAGCTAGTCTAAAAATTATCCGCCTTATATGGAACCCTAAGTTTCGATGCTGTTTTCACTAGACCCAGCAATTTGATCCTATTGTGAGCAAGCTGAATCCAGTACATATCATCATACACTATTTCTTTAAGATTACATTTAATATTATCCTTCTATGTAGAACTATTTCTCATAAGAGAACTTTTCTATTTATGTTTCTGAACAAAAATTTCGTTTGCATTTCTCCTAATTTACGATTTCTTGGCGGCCATGTTCCTGACATTTTTCATGACAGTAAATTACTAGGCTACCAAAACTGTGAGCAAGTCTGCACGGTGCGCATAACCTCTATCCTACTGATGTCAGCGTTGGGGTCCGAATAGCTCAATCGGTATTCGAATTAAGATACGGGCTGGACGACCACAGAATCGGGTATCGATTCCAACAGTTGTGAGGGATTTTTCTTTTCTCCATGAGGTTCATACGGGGTCTGCAACCCTTCCAGCTTCCTATACAATGGGTACCCGGGGCTGTTACCCTCGGTTTAAAGCAGCCGGAATGTGAAGATGACCACTCACCTTCATGTAGTGCCGAGGTCAAGAATGGTGGAGCTATACCTCCACTACTGTAGGTCTTAATGTGGCGGTACTGAAGTAATTAAGCCCAGGTATATTTTTGCCTTTAAACTTTTACCTGTTGATGTCCGTGTTGAAAACAGAAGACGTACAATCATCTGCAGTTCCCTGACAGAAACGTATTCCTGGGGAACCTCACAAGAAAGCGAGTGCTCGAATGACGGGGTTTGGAAGAGCTGAATGTCGTGACATTGCTCAGCTGAAGTGAACACCTTGGGCTTTCAAATAATTCTGTTAGTGGAAACGCACTGTTGGCCACGGCAGGAAGTCTGCGTTACTTACTTACTTACTCATGGAGCTGAGTCCTTCTTGAGGAGCCGCCAAATCTGCAGCTACTCAAGAATTTCCCAGCATTTTATGGAACCCGAAGGTTCATTAACGTGTTCACAAGAACCTTCCACTGGTCCCTAACCTGAGCGAGATTAATCCATTCCACGCCATCCTATCCTACCTCTCTAAGATCCACTTTAATATCGTCCACCCACCTACGCCTTGGTCTTCCCAGTGGTCTCTTTCCTTCTGGCTTCCCACCAATATCATATATGCATTCCTCTTCTCCTTCATTCGTGCTACATGCCCTGCCCACCTCATCCTTCTTGACTTGATCATTCAAATTACTGTGTTTACGCATGTATAGACCGCACATTTTTTGCCAAAAATTCAAGAGGAAAACTGGGGTGCGGCTTATATTCGAAATATTCGAAATCACACTTCATTTAAAAAAAATAACGTTGCCAAATTTCGGAATAATTTCTACTCCTGAAATAATATTCCAAGAAAATTATTTTTTCTATAATTTCTGTCTGAAAATTGTGCTGCGGCCTATAGACCCACGCGGCCTATACATACGTAAATACGGTATACTTGGAAGAGAGTACAAGTTATGAAGCTCCTCATTATGTAGTTTTCTCCAGCCTCCTCTAGCGAAAGGTAGTCTGCGGTAACTCTCATTTCTAGCCGAAACACTTGCTTCTGTTCCTGTGAGTGCACCATATTAGCCATGAAGCACGTGTTTTAGAAACTACAGATCTAGAAATCTCTAGAATTTCGTTACAGGATTTCGATGGGCAATATGAGGTCAGACCATGTTGGATACCCCTAGGCTTATGCTATTTCCAAATACGCGACTTCACTTGGCGTCCAGATTGACCACTTACATCGTTACATATTCATGACCGGAGATAAGGGAGGCTACATGAAGTACTGCAGACAACTCTGCTTTGTGAAAGCATTTCCAAGTGACTGCATCTGACACGAAACTGGACATCTGAAAACTCACGCAGAAATCATATCGACATATGAGGCCTTCCACTACACTGTTGGCACCCCTTCGGTTGCCATGGCAGTCCCGAGAAGTCTGGAGTACTTCATAAAACTGAAACTACTCGGTTGGGACTAGAAGTGGTGTTTGCTTTTTAAAGTTGTGGGCGTCGCTAAAACGCCTTGTAAAAGGGCCGAGAGCGAACAAACAAGGAGTACCTGGACAGAATGCTCTCTAAACAAAACCCGCGCCGCACCTGGCGAGAGGGCCCAAATTGGGCAGGGCGTGAGTCTGCATTGATTAGCTCCGCGGTGGTCCAGAACAGATTATTATCATCGCAAGCAGTTTACTGGTATCAGCATTAACATTAAACCGTTGTTACTGTAGACTGGTGAGCGCTTACTTGCAATAAACCGCCTTGCTTTTAGCTCGGTCTGACGAGCCTAAGATACTGTTCAACTACATTCAAACCCTGATGTCTGTGTCAAGTACCACAATCAAAATTCAGTCACAGCACAGCATGGAACACTTAAGTACATGGGTACATACATACACAAACACATACCATGTACGGACCTACATTCATAATATACTCCTGTATACTTCTATCCCGGGTCTAGTCAAGTGGGATTTGTGGTGGACAAAGTGGCGCTGGGTCAGGTTTTCTCCGAGTACTTCTGTTTCCCCTGCCAATCTTCATTCCACCAATTTCTCCACAATCACCCTCATCTATCATCTGGGGCTGGTAAAATAGGCCAGAAGTGACCGCAGTACAATGTACATGCATCCATACATACATGCTCAAGCATATACATAGATGTGTATACGTGTATATCGGTATGTACCCATCAATTTATACGAACACGTACTTACGTAAATAAATATACAAACAAACTCCGTGATTTCAGTCCGCAAGTGAACCATACCTACCGAGCGACCGCCGCTTGTCGGTGAAGTTTAGTGCCAAATATGTTGCGGATGGAGGGTGTCACGTGGTCAGCACAATCATGTATTATAAACATGTACATAAACATATGTCTGTATTGTATACATGTACATAGCGCCCGATAATGTGAAGGCTGTGAGGTTCGGTGACTGGGCCGACCCCACGTCACGGGTCGAGTCAGGGCTCCCGCTGTTTCCAGAGAGGCACCTAGCTGCAAGCGATGTTCTGTGTTCGTGATTGCACGAAAACAGTGTCAAAGTGCTTGATGGGACAGATACGAGCCCTGGGTCACGTGGCAGTCAACTGTTGCTCTGAGTCATTTCCGCCGGGGTCAACCATATGTCCACACAGCGATGCATATCAGGGCACTGGCGGCAAACTCGTTATCGCCCCGCTTGTAACGTACCAGATTACGGCCATGGTTAGCACAGCGTCCATCGTCCTGAATTTTTTTCGGAAACTGCATCTCATTTCCACACGAGGTGAGAGGGAGTTCTTTCCTCACTTGGGTCTGTTAGAAAGTGCAAACTGAGTAGTAGCCATTTCTTCCTTTCCCCTGAGGAGGGGACCGGATCCAGTTTCCGAAACTTTGGGTTTGAAAGAATAATCAAGGCGATGGTAAACGTCCAAAATAATGGTAATATTTCTTGTTGCATCCCATCATCGAGAAACAATTAGACTTGGGTAAAGCGGTAAAGTGCCGGTCACGGTAGCCGAGCGGTCTAAGGCATGTACTGTCTTCGCTCGCTTGGAAACCGGTTCGAATCCCACTCAGGGCATGGATGTTTAGTTTGTGTGTGTGGGTTTTTCTGTGTTTGTGTACAGGTAGAGACCTTGCGACGAGCTGATCACCCGCCCAAGGAGTCCTACCGAATGTGTAAGATCAAGAAAGACCGAAGTGAACGGAGAAGTTCGTGGAGGTAGGCCTAGGCCCACTGGGGCTGTAGTGCCAAGGAAGACAAAAGGTGGTAAAGTTCTCCCTGTGCTTAACTAACTAAGCACTAAGCCACGAAGGCCTATGTACAGTGGATGTATAGAGCCACATTTTCTTGATATTGGCACTAGTTGGAGTTGAGTGAACAGCTTCATGCCCCGGCCGCTTTACCCCCGGGGAAAGAGTTTCTTGTACACATTGTATAGGAAGCTGGGGTTGGGGTCTGGAGGACTTGGAGAAGAGAAAATTCTTGACCCTACCGGGACACGAATTCCCACCTGTCTGTCGCCCAGCCCATGGCCAGTTGCTATACCGACTGCGCTATTCCTGCTCCCTTAGCCTTGGGTATCTGATTTATTTTATGAATTTATTTAGTTCATCCGAACTAATGAAGGGATGGCATCTGCGTACAACCGCGACAACTTCCACATCAGCCGTTGCTATGGACCATTCTCCCTCTCCTCAAGCGGCATTACGCAAACTCTGCCACAGAAAAGCGACCACTAAAGTCTAATAATTAAAACAATACAAACTTGCACATCTGCCACAAAGCTTGCAGTTGTTCCTATAAACCTCTACATGTCATGCTATTTGAGGCTCTCAAAGCGGTGAGATACAACACCGTGTGGTCCGTTGAAAGTCAACCGACGTTTTGGAGGAACGTATGCCTCCATCTTCAGGGTCGAAAAATCCGAGGTACCAGTGTGAAAGCAGGTGGCAATTCGAGTAGCTTTCAACGGACTACACTCTGTTATATCCCGGAAGTTAATATTCTCTACATGCAGTTCAATTAAGGAACTTGAGAGTTTTAATGGTTCTGTCTCCTGGGATATAGCGTTGAAAGTCGACGACTTTTCGGAGAAACGTGTCGCTTCCACCTTCGCGGTCGAAGAATAAGCAGAAAAAGAAACCAACGTGAAAGCAAATGTCTAGCAGAGCCCGCTTCAAGCAGTTTCATAGTGTTTTATGCGTGTGATGTTATCGTTTAGCTAAGAGATCAGAGTAATTTACCGCAGACCACACATCTACGTTGTGACTTATAACAAAATTTAAGAAAATGATCGATTTTTATTTCGAGAGGAAGAACGGAAAGGAAGGGGACCTGTTTAAAACAGGCCAGATTGCCACTGAGCTGCAGAGAAGTGACATATTCGGCCTTAGTGTTGGTCTCCTCTGTCTCTCTACAATGGAAAGAGGGGCCGACACAATCCAATAAGAGTCACAGAAACGTTAGAGCGCTGACTATTGTTTCGTCCGTCAAAACTGTGTTATTTACCACCCAGTTACATTTTGTTCCGACAAAATCATCTCTCCATTCTGCACGAAGCGAAAATACTTGTTTGTTTATGTAAGGCCAGTCTTGTGAATGTTTATTTTAAACCACAAATCGTCCATTTCTTTACCTCATTTTAGTCACAAAACTGATCGAAGGAGTAAGTCAAAACACTGGGCCGCGCCATAATTAAAGCGGTAAGTCGCTGGCTTCCCAACGCGGCGGCTCGGGTTCGATCCCGTGTCGGGTCAAGTGGGATTTGTGGTGGAAAATGTGGCGCTGGGGTGGATTTTTTCCGAGTACTTCGGTTTCCCCTGCCAATCTTCATTCCACCAAATTCTCCATCATCATAATCACCCGGGGTAGGCTACAATAGGCCAATCAGTGACCGCCGTGCCGAGTGGACCCAGTTGGACGCCTAACCCCATTACTCATTGGACAGGAGTCTATGTGTGGCCCAAAGCCGGTCTGGACGTTATGGAGGAGAGAAAAGTATCTTGACCCTACTCCTCGGTCGTCCAGCGAGGCAATTCGACGAGGGTAGCTGTGGATTATAGAAATACAGTTTCCTGAACCTCAGCTAGCTTAGCTTTATCGAGTTACCAGCGTTTTGTGATATCAATTAAGCCATCAACTTGTATTTACGTATTAATTTAAATTAGCTCAAGTGGGGGTTTAAACCCTTTGCAGTTTCTTGTTTAGCCAGTTCAGTTACGAATAATTTGTAGCGTTAATTTCATTCAGATAACAGTGAAGGTTACGGATACTTTCCGTTTCCAGAAACTGGTTCATTGTTTAAGTTTGTCGTGTGATTATTCAGTTCAATTCTTGGATTATATGCACGTATTATTCGGAATTAGTAATGAAATTAATGTTTGATTTTCACTATGTGAAACAATATTTCCCAATTAAAATCTATTGCAGTTCATACAGAGAGAGAGATTTACATTAATATTCAGCTAATGTATTTTATGCGAGGCACTCCCGTTGGTCCCTATCTGACAAGATCTTTCCTAGACCACACTCATAGCGACACTTCCCGTAAAACACTTGATAAGCTCGGCAAGAAGCCAGCAGCAATTTGGGGTCAACTGGAATTTAAGCTACAAATACAGAAGTAGACAGCCCTGCACTAGGGAACAGTTTAAGAACTTTTGTTTAAGAAGGGCTTTTGCAGCAAGGATATAATGGTCCTGACAGGACAGTCTGTCGATCTTGGGCTTCTCTTATGTCCCTCAGTGAGCAGTCCTACTCAGCGACATCTTGCATTTGACTAGATAGACGGTGGTTTTTACTCTGATATACTTTGTTCTTAAGGCGCGTCCACATTACTCGTGCTCGTGCTCGCGCTCGCCAGGCTTGTGCTCGTCCGGAGACTCGTCTGACTTTTACTTGTGCTCGTAAATCTTCGTCCACACTACTTCAGTTGCTCGCCAGGCTTCGGCGCGTGAGGACCGGTATATTTACTCGTAGTGTGTATAGGCTGTAGTCGTATTTTAATTTATTGGCTATAGTTTTTAAATTAAAAATTTTAAATTTGCTTGTCTCGTGACTTAACATATCGTCCACTCGCGAACATAGCGAGTCACAGGAACACGAGCACGAGTAATGTGGACGCGCCTTTACTTGAGCCCCTGAACAACATTCAGCTACTCAGAACAGACATTGTCTAGAAAGAGAGGCTGATATATGCTTCGGAGATCGTACTGTCTCCATCTTCAGTTTCGATTAGATCCACTCTGCTTTCAGTCTTCTCGTTGCTTCCTGTTCGACCCTGAAGATGGAAGTAATACGTTTCTCTGAAACGTAGGTAAACATCTATTTGCAGACTACACGGCGCCACATCCAAGAAGAGAGGATTTTTTATAGTCACGGCCGTCAGAATATGGCAGGGATGTCCATAAGCTATTTTATTTCGGCCCATTTCGAAAGTGACAGCTTTGAAATGTGGAACTTTACCCCTAAACCATCATAACAATGAAGTTTTATTAAATGTTGAAAAAACGTTAAATATTTGAAAACAATTTTCATTAAATTGGATTAAATTAAAATAAACTTTCCTTTTTATTATGTAGAGCAGCTTGTAAACTATTATTATTTAGCAAGGGCTATCTCTATTGGCTTCACAATTCTATCTTTCAGCAGACATGCCACAATATATGTATATATATATATATATATATANAGGAAAGTGAGCTTTTCTAAATTTTGCATAAAACCCTCATTCAAAAACTGGATGCGGTTTAAATTCGAGGGCTTCTTATGGTAAAAGTGGGTATGTATAGAAGTAAAATTTCACTGAAATTTCTATTTTGTTCGCATAGTGAAACTTTAATTTTGCACATCCCCCCACCCGCAGTAACATCAAAGTCCTTCAATCTGAATTCCGTAAGGGGAACCAATGGGAATGAAATTTGAAAGAAGACACACCGTGTCCAATGAAATAAGCAAGAAATGCTGTCTGTTTCTCCTTTCTACACCCCTGTCTGTATATTTCGAAGCTTGTTGTACTAGTAAATCGATCCAATTCACTTCAGTTCAGCTATAAGAATTGTTCCTTGTGCGCACCCCTTAGAGCGGAGGGCTCGCAAACATAAGCGTCACACTCATCACCGAACGCTAGATAAACAAAATCAGTTGATGCAATTTGTGCAACTGTCATTACTACCTGATACAACAATTTCTGTCGGCTCTGAGTTGTCACTAAGCCAGATCATCTTTCCAGTTTCGAGCGTTAAGTCTCGTTCTGTTCAGAGGCTACTAGCAAGCAGCATTTTACTGTTACATTTGCAACGCTCCCTTCTGTACAGTTCTGCACAGGCGTCATATTTTAACTGCTAGAAAAAGTAATGGACTCAAATAATTTTCAAAATTCCCTTAACTATTCATACAAATTTGATTATACGTTTACATAAAACTCTTAGAATCAGTTTCATTAAATTTACGGAATCATGTGAATCATTTTCATTGAATCAAAAAAGAACGATTATTGATCGCAGGATTATATATAGGTGTGCCAGGGGTTGTTTCTGTATTTTGAAGGAATGTCATTTGTATAACAAGTTCCTTAACCCTAAAAGACGAACCTCATTGTTTTCTTTGAATAATACTTTATTCAGTAATACTTCCCTGCAACTGCACATTGCTATATAGGAATTTCACCCAGGGTTCTCGTGAGTCACGTCACCTGTACCGTTCGCTACGAGAGCCTAATAACACAGGAAATGAGCTCTACGTCCTCATAAATATCTCAAGTTGCCGTATGTTGTGCGTAACAGCGGAAATGAATTGTATCATGAGAATTGCTCTGTGATTTATTGCTTGTTACGACTTTATGTGACGTTACTAAGGGCTTGAACACACACAGCGACATCGGTCGTACGACGTCCGTACGGTTCATGTCACATCAAGTAGTAGAATATAAAGTGTAGTCTTAACTTTCATACGTGACGACATGCGACATCTACCGTACGACAGTCGGAGAGCAAAGAAATGAATTTGGTCGCTCTAGTGTGAAAAGGAAGTCGTACGCCAAAAAAAATTGTACGACATTTTTCCGTACGACCGATGTCGCTGTGTGTGTTCCTAGCTTTACTCGATAGTATATTGCTGGTTGCTGTGGGGGTGGATGCAATACAGACACACATTGCTTAGCCAAGAAATTTTCTATTCTCAACTATTACGACGTTTATTACGTGGGAACTTAGTCTTAAGATGCCTCCACATTACTCGTGTTCGTCCTCGCTAGGCTTGTGCTCGTCGAAGACTCGTCTGGCTCTTACTTGTGCTCGTAAATCTTCGTCCACATTACTTCAGTTGCTCGTCAGGCTTCGGCGCGTGAGGATCCGTATATTTACTCGTAGTGTGTATAGGCTGTAGTCGTATTTTATTTTATTGGCTATAGTTTTTAAATTAAAATTTAAAATTTGCTTGTCTCGTGACTTGTCATATCGTCCACGTTACTCGCGAGCATAGCGAGTAATGTGGACGCGCCTTTAGAGTTCATTAAGTGAAAACGAAACGCGTGGAGAGAAGGGACATGGCCGTGCAAGCGGCACATCACTGAAGGTTTGAAAAGTTCATGGATTTATGGAGCTCTTTACAGTAGTGGACAGACACGGCATGAGCTAGGAAATTAAAATCAGTCTATTTCTTGCTGATAAATATTACCTTATTTAAAAAAAATTGTTCATTTCACAGCGTTTGAAATTGGAAAGTAAATTTAAGCTTCATGAAACCTTAGAAATATGGTGCAGAAAGCTAACCCTTACATAGGATAGCAATTTGTGAGGTGTTGGAGTTGTGAGAAATGGAAGCTGAGGCGCTGAACAGTTCGAGATACCAGAAGAAGGGGAACGTCCGCCGTTGGAAGCCGCTACCAGACAACGACTGAGGTGCCCGAAGTATGTGCTGTAGTGAACTGCAAATGATGTGAATTAGTGAAATTTTGTAATTACTTATAGTTACACATCTGTAAGATTTCAATAAAATCAATTAGCAATCCAAACCCCGTCTATAGTCACTAAATCATTCTGCTATCTCCTTTTCAAGATTATGTTTGGGCTGATATCCTGTAATTCTAACAGCACGAATCACGAGTTCACTATGAGATGAAGCAGCTTCTGTTCATTGATGGAACTTTTCCCCCCCAAAATGATGAGCAGGGTCCTCACCACTTTGAGTGACATGAGAGCGAGGGCCGTTGCCTGTGATAGATTGTCCGGCTGGAATTTGAATGAATTCAGACCGTTGAATTTATCTCTGCGGCACGGACAGAAGCCTGTTTTTCTCAGACATTCAGTTACAGCATCTCGTGTCTTTGCTAATTTTAAATAGACATTGCCCATTGATTCTGTTGATTACTAGGCTGTCCTAACTCTGCCTTCTTGTTGTTCCGAGCAATTGTCCTCCTTGGCATGATATGCTGTAGAGAGACCATCAAGCAACATGAGGACCCATCGCATTGTGTTTATTGCACGTATAGGGGATGCACTAGAGCGTACATTCTCAACTTCTCCACAGTTTTATACTTAAATATCTGCCTTCCTGCACTAACAATTCACAGATTCGTCAAAATTTATACTTGTATTCGCATTCGGAGAGTCACAAGCGGATACACGTATAAATTGTGACGAATCTCTGAATTCTTAACGAGTGTTGCGAGCCGACCACAGTGGCTGCGCGGTCTAAGGCATGAACCGTCTTCGCTCGCTCAAAAGCTGGGATCATTGGTTCGATTTCCACTCAAGGCATAGAGATCTGTGTGCGTTTATTCTGTGTTTGTGTTGTCCTGTGTGTACGTAGCGGCCTTGCGACTGGCTGATCACTCGTCCAAGGAGACCTACCATCTGAGTAAGAAAGATTACGAAACAGAAGAAGAGGCCAGGACCCAACTAAGGGCTGTAGAACCATTGACGAATGAATTAATCCGCTTGTGGTGAGGCACGGTAAAGTTACTTGAGGGATTGGGATCTAGTAACTTTGTAATTTTCTTAGGTGAATCTAAGAACAATGGAATAAAAATGCCTGAAATTTCTATGCACCTAAATCTGGCATCAAATCTCTTGTAACAGTTCGTCATACGAGTTCTCAGTTTTCCTTTCATAGCTCAAGTTCTGGCCGATTTATGTTAGGTGAAGCTCTCTGTCCCTAAATAGAAAATTGGGTTAAATTCTTTAAAAAATTTTCCGATATAAATGGGAAGATTTTCAGTAGTAAATTCGTTTATTCGAGCAGCAGACAGCTGTTTCGGATTCGTGAAAGTAACCTCAGTGTGATTCCTTATTGTGTTTCCGGAGTCTCCTTACTGTCTTTCATTTTCCACAGAAAGTGTGAGTGACGATTGTTCTGTCTTTCAGCTGGAAAGACATTCGTTTGATGTTTCGCGTTAATTCCAAAATGTTCTTATCCATCATTAAATGGTACTTACTTACTTACTCATGGAACTGAGCCCTTCTGGAGGAGCCGCCAATTCTGCAGCTACTCAAGGATTTTCCAGCATTTTATGGAACCCGAAAGTTCATTACAGTGTTCATAAGAGCCCTCCACTGGTCCCTATCCTGAGCCAGATGTATCCAATCCATACCATCCCATCTCTCTAAGATCCATTCTAATATTGTCCACCCACCTACGCCTTGGTCTTCCCTGTGGTCTCTTTCCTTCTGGCTTTCCCACCAATAACCTGTACGCATTCCTCGTCTCCCCCATTCGTGCTACATCAGTAAATGGTAGCCAGCGAAATATAATTATTGTAATAAGGCACCAAAGAGTAGTCGGTTCCGTGACTTCACAGAATCCATCTACTTTCAGGTCTAAATGACGAAACTTGTACGTGTATAAATCGGAACATATTATAGTCGCCTGCATCTGCTCGACAAGCTGACTCCTCGCATTCGGAAGGTTCCGTATTCAAATACCAGTCTAGGTGCCGGCTCTTCTACCTGTGGTTTCCGTTGCCTTCTTCAGGTTGTCCACTCAAACGTCGCGCTAATGCCTGAAATTAGAACACGCCCACTGTCTTTATGTTCATTATACGCAATTCGTCTCATCTTCAGACGCTATAAAATCTGAGCTTCAGGACTCGTATTTAAGTAACCAATAAATAAATACATTTCTACGCAGTTTTTGCAGATCTGCTACACTTGAATTACTATACTCACCTCTTTAATTCATTATATTAAACATAATGTATCATCAGATTTCTTCATCTCCAAAATCTCAACCTACGATTTCTGCTTGACACAATTCTGAGTTTTTACATTTCAAAGTCGAGGGTATGCCCTGTAGTTTCTCAGCTTCCCTGTTCAGTGTCATCGACCCTGTGTCCAGAGTTGATTTCTCCAATGAGGATGGCTTGGCAGTGCCTTGATGCTTCTCTTTTGCCAATGATACAAACTGAATTCAAGTAAGTCAACAAGTTTCTCAGTTAGGAAATTTTGCATTGCAGCTGATGTGGGAGAGTAAGGCGAAGATGAGTAGAATTGGGGCCTTTATATGCCACCCCTCCAAATCATTCCTTGTTTGAAACGCATTTACGTGTTCAGTGTACCTTGAGGAGGCAACCCTACAGATGGAGCGCCCTGTGTGTTCTAAGATATTTTCGGTAGCTCTATCGCTTTGGTTCCCATCGTGCGACGAAAATTAAATTAAATCTGAAAACGTAGTCTTCTGGGATGTGGCGCTCACGCTGGTTCTTCGCTCGTGGATATTTCTACCCTGAAGATGGAGGCGATACGTTCTTCCGAAACGTCGGTTCACACAAGATCTACAAGGCGCCACATCCTATAAGACATGATTCTTCATAGTCACCGCCGTGAAAACCTGAAATGTTACGAATCTTGACATAGTTCACCAATTTTAAAACGAATCGACTCTCCAGGTACCGCATTCCTCCACAAGAAGAAAACGCGACTACACAGACACACACACACACACGCAAACACTCACACAGTCACTCTCTCACTCTCTTACTCTCACTCTCAGTCTCAATGTCTATATATATATTTATCATGACATGACATAGTACACAAATCATGTAAAATGGTGATGCTTACATATTATTATATAATACGTACGAGTATACAAAATATGATTCTTGTTAAATATTTGACATTTTTGGAAAAATTGAAAAAAATATTGAGATAAATATAAACAATTAATTTCGAAGACCTTCTTTAAGGTAAGCATCCTCTTGAATTATTACAAATTCGCCTGATGATGACCTCGTAAAGGTAGAAATATGTAGCGAAGCACCTTTGCCCAATAAACGCAAGTGACATATCTATTTGTTTTGTTTATGATTGTTATTGTTGTGTAAACGGCCCTATTAACGATATCAAAGACCTCTCGTCGGTCTTGGTTCTTATCTCGTTACGGATGAGCAGGCCACTGCATCTGTGAGCCCTGTAGATAGACCAATGTATGACTGCAAGTTGTGTGATTCTAAATTTGCAAAAATGCACTAACTGTTTTAAGTTTGTTTTCTAGTAAGTCCATACGATAAAATGCTCCTCCGGTGAAAAAGCGCTTGTAACCAACACCTCCAACGAGACGCTAGACATGCAAATCTCTTCCTCCAAGCCAGTCTACAAGCCTACTGATTTAGAAACACGGTAACTTTGACATAGTCATTTCAGTAGGATGCTCGCGTCTGAGGAAGCACACGTCTGGAGCGCCTGCTCCGCAGAGCTGTACTCAGCCAGAAAAACGTAACTTTGCCATCGTAGCTCCGCAAAGTAAACCACGAAGAAACAAATCTGAGAAATGGAGGACTACTTCCACGAATTCTTACCCTCAGCACTAGATAGGACCAGGCCGCATTAACCCAGTTGGATAGAAGGTTGAGTGGAACGTAGAGTAGGTTTGTAAGTAGTGGAAGAGAGAAAAATCCCTGAGATTACCTGAAATATAAATTTGATCGTCCAGTCTCTAGCCAGTAGTCACTATACTGACTGAGCTATATCGGGTCCCACTGAGCTACTCAAACACAACAGAACTTTCAGCGACGTGAAGGAAAGATGGTCAAGACACTCCACGTCAGAACAAAGCTCAGTTATCTTGGAGGTAGGCTCGAACAAGTAGGAACGTGGAAGGGCCCTACTGACCTTCCCTCCTCCTGCACCTGCTGTGGAGGATATGACGCCACCTGATTCAAGATACCGTAGCAGCAGAAGTATAATTTATATACTTGCAGAGAAGCTACTCCGCAATATGTGTAACAAACTGGATTTATGTAGGCTAAGAATATTTCATTTAGTCCGTTTTTAAATTACTTTGCTATTTTGAAAGAAAATTAAGCTTCTGAGAAAATCTTCTTGCTTTCTTCCATGCAACGGATCGGTAAAATCGTTCCCACGGAAACGAATACACACGTAACAAAAGAATAACTGCTGGACGCGGTGTTTTCTATGCGGTCTGTGTCCGATCAAATACTGAATATGTAATGAAAGGTGAAAGGCGATTAGTTCTTCCCAGAACTTCTTTTTAATTTGTTAATTGAGATCTTGAAAGTCGCTTATAATTTACAAGATGAGTCTACTAAGCAATTAAAACACAAATTAACTACAAACATTCTTTTTCTGTACAATGTCCATTGTCCTTTTTTTATTTAAAAACATGAAGTTTCGGAAACTGGATTCTGTCTCCCTTATCAGGTATAACCTACTCAGTCGAGCCCAGTCGATACATCTTGTCTCCTGAAATAGGGACTAGCTCTATCGATTGGGCCCAACTGAGTAGCATTTACCTGAAGACGGAGGCAGAATCTAGTCTCAGAAACGTTACGTTTTTAAATAAAAAAAGACATTGTTTTAGAGAAAAACAGGACGATGGATAATGTTTTTATTAATGTACCATCGTCACAAGCTTTCAGATCTTATTTACAAATTAGCTAGTCTACAATACCTCGACGTTTATCTGCCTCGCAGATTTGACCGAGCATTAGCAGGCGCTCTGCACCGCCTGGGGACGTAGTGCCTGATGCAGACCCCTACCCTCTGGGTGCAAAAATAATTATTGTATAATATCACGGCAGTGGTAACGGAGAGCAGAGTATCAATTGCTCTCACTCAATTTACCATCTGCAATCCCCACGGGGCTGCTCGCCCCCCACCCCCCAACAAACTAGCATTGTCAGAGCCTGTTCACCCCTGGGAATGTCTGCTCAGCAGCCCATGAAATTTGGCCAGTACGAGCGTTTCGTATTCGTCACGGCCCTGTCGAATGTTTGCTCGGAATTTTCGCATATAAAACAAGCGTAGACTCCTCGTGGATTAGTCAACACAATACAGGCTGACAGACCTGACATCAATTTACTAAATTACTAATTCCGAGTAACTGGTATATGTTCTTCATATCAGAGTGAAACGGAGAACGCTTTTCCGAAGACTGAGGCAGATTCTTTTAATCTGATGGCGTTTGACTTATTTGAGTTTCAGTATCAGTTTAAGTTACTGGTCCCCAAATATGTGAAGAAAACACTATTGTCTTACTGCATTTCTGACTAACTAACTGAATGATCAACTATCTCCCTCTCAGATAACAGAAGTCGAAGGTTTAACATCGCTACTATTTATGTTCATAATTGGCTGCTTACATTCTTTTCTAGAACTAATAACCGATCTGCAATCTTAAAGGAAAAGATAAAACTATCCATGTAACAGACTGTGGAGGCACATAGGACTGTGAGACGTCGAGGCTCCCACATTTTCTATACAATCGGCTCACAGATGGCGCGTGTCTCATACATTCGTTCCGATGTCCAGGTTGGAAAATAAGATTCAGCACCTAAATTTTGTAATTAGTTTTGTCTATGGTTCCGACCGCCCTTAACTTCCAGATTTCATGATGTCAGGTATCGTGAACGGCACTGTTATTTCAACAGATCTTGACGCAGGACATTGTTTCCATATGAGGATAAGTCGCCTGCGGATACTATCACAGCAATCCCGCAGCGCCGCCATGGTTGTCGAGGTAAAGAGCTTACGGTAAATTGGGGGTCCGAAAACTGTGGTGTGTGCGTGTACATATGGACTGCTTAGACTGTGTTGCTTATGTCATTAAACAAGAAAATATTATCGGGGATTACTGGATTTTTGGATTTGTCCATCATCCGGTATTCTAAAGAAGCCAGCGTTTCAGAAGCTGGATATGTTTCCGTCCTCAAGTGAGGGTGTGAGGATCACCCACTGTACTGGCTCCGTTACAAAGAGCGAACCTCGTCCAGTGACTTAGGTTATTTCCTTCAGACTGACCCAACAGAGTGTCTCCTCTTCTGAAGATGGAAACAGATATAATTTCCAAAATTTGTGATCTTAAAATACCGGATGATAGATAAAGCCCGAAAGACCTGTAACCCTGAGTGTTATGGGCCATCCTCAGAATTGTTTCGAGAAGAAAATTGCACCCTCTTCGTGCAATAATAAGTTTAAAATTATAGAAAAGTAAAACATGAAGCGTCAGAGAAGTACTCCTTGAAGGACAACCGGAAACTAGGAAGCTGATTTTGGATGACATCACAGCCCTGCTTCCAGCAAATATGGATAATATTGTGGGTGAACCGCCGATTCATTCCGTTTGTACCCAAATAAAAATTGCAGATAAATAAAAACAAATACCCCTGTTGGCAAAACTGGATTATTACCATTATCTTCATATTTTCCAGTATTAGCCTTATTGAAACCTGCTACATACTTGTATATATAAAAAACAAATTCTCAGCTAATTTCAGAGGTCTTGCCAGACATTCTTTTTATTTTTGATCCTTTTCTGTAGCTGTCAGAGCCCATCCTGTGAATGCGTAAGATAAGGCCTGCAGTGGGTCCCATATTTATTTATGCATAATTTATTTAACGACGCTGCCAATATCGCAGGTAGTATAACACCGATTGTTAGGATAATCAATAAATATGATTGTGGAAAATATTCGCAAGGAATCTGCCGTGACCTATTTCAACATACTGTCCCGGTGATCACCTAATGAGGCTGTAGAGAACCATGTCACAACATGAAGAGTGGTACAAATCCATGTGATGGTGTGTTAAAGTGTAACCAGGAATGCATACGTGTGTGACTTTGTCACAACATGACGAGTGATACAAATCTGTGTGATGGTGTGCTACAGTGTAACCATTGATGCAGAGGTGTGTGATTGTGCGTCACAACATGAAGAGTCATACAAATCTGTGTGATGGTGTGCTACAGTGTAACCAGGGATGCAGAGGTGTGTGACTTTGTCACAACATGACAAGTGACACAAATCTGTGTGATGGTGTGCTACAGTGTAACCAGGGATGCAGAGGTGTGTGACTTTGTCACAACATGACAAGTGACACAAATATGTGTGACGGTGTGCTACGGTGTAACAAGCGACATAAAGCTGAATGATTATATTCTGCAGTGTTACGAGTGATGAAGATTTCGGTGATAGTGTGCTGCTGTGTTACCAGTGATACTGGTAGCTGAGAGCGGACTCTTCGCAGATTGGTGTGGTGCAATATAATAAATGGAAGCAAATATATATGTTATAGGCTACATTGTGTTGAGTGAATGATTTTTTGTGTTAATTAGGTACATTTTAATTATTAGTGTCCTTGTGTTAGTGTGCTATTTAAGCGGAAATTATAAGCAAAATATTTTTTTGGAGTGACATGTGGTGAATGTGTTACCGTTCACTCTTCTAAATTTTCCCTCGAGTTCAGAAAGATCAGACTAGAATTTATGAATATCATTAGCCAGATCTCTAAGTTGCTATTACTTTTTACCCTGAACAGTAAAATAACCAACTCTTCTACTGCAGATTTGTACCCGATGACGTGAGTTGTATCCGTTCCTGCTTTCAACATATCCACAGTATTACCCTGGTGGCGATACTGTGACATCAGACAGCCTGCAGCACGTTACAAATCAAGAGGCGAGTGCCTAGTATTTGAATAATTTCAAAGTATATTTTTGCATTGGTTTCAGAGCTGGCCAATCAGGAGTATAGGAATTGCCCCCGGGCTGGATGACTCTGAAAATTGCGGGGACAGACCAGGGTACATAACATGGAAATTCGTTGCAAACAGTCTACAAACAGCGGCCAGATATACAGACATCACTCTGCCAATATTGCACGTACCGGGCAACAGATGAGAAGAGAGTGTATCGTAAACTAATTTCCATCGCATAAATTCTACGATCAATCATGGGCATTTCAATATAATTAAAACATCCCGTTTTCCAATGTGTGTATGATTAGCCAAGCCTGCCAGAAAGTTTAAACTATAAATTTAACTCACTACCCCTGGATTCTAGCTGCAGAAGAGTGTGTGGGGTGGGGCTGGGAGGGTGAGTTTGTGCAACTACCGTGTAGCGAGTGTGTGCACTACTGCAAAATAATTGCAGCGATTCGCAGCGACCGGGTAAACATGTGGAGTTTGCATTTGGTCCCACGTGACGCCAGGCCTCGGGCCCACATGCATTACACGGATGCAACTGTTAATTGCCAGGGCTAGGCTTCGAGGCACACACAATGCTTGATTGGGACAAAGTCAACAACCCATTCAACACCTGCGTTTTCCTATGCATTCCAAATTGGTGTTTGATGTGTGATTGCTGGGAATGATGAATCGGCTTTATTGTTTGATCGAGTTTCAACTCGAACTGCGGCTGCTTTGCGGATTGAGCTGTAATGTTCTGGCCTGTAGGCACACACACACACACACACACACAGAGTGGTAGAACAAATGAACGCTGCACTGCGAACGACTACTGTTGCTTTTAAAAATGCATTCGCCCTCTCTCCCTTGCAATTCATGGCGGGAGTGTTTACTGCAACCTTCTCCCAACCCTTCATTATAAAAATGAGTTCTCTGTGCACTGTGCAAGTCAATATTTCATGATGGCGCCATACCGAGCCAAATGATAGTTACTAACAATCGTAACAATAGCAACAATGCATCTCGTGGTTATTTTTGTTTAGAGCCGCGAAATATATTGGATCTTTGTGTTTTGTTCATTCCGTCAGGGCAGTCAGTGGAGAAAGGCATCTGGAAACTGGTGACTGACAGCCACAAGCATCCTCTTGGCTTCTTATATGAGCACCGTTGCGTGGAACTGGATGAAGCCACAGATACAATTGTGTATAGTGTACCTTCAATGTCTGCAATGTCAGTGCTGTTGCATGTACGTAGGTCTATGTATCCATGTATCTGTGCATGTATGGCTACATGTCTGTAGGTACGGTGGGACCCGTGCCAGTCACAAATATGGGTCGAGTCGGGTAGTCACGTATTGCATAGAAGAGTTCTTCTCTTGTGTGAGTATTCGTTGCCGCGGGTATGTGTTTACCAAGCCGTTGGCTAGGAATATTAAGGATGGACACACAGATAACAAGGAGACGTCATATAACCCCTTTTATTTTTTTAAATAAGGAAAGTAACTATAAATTTAATTAAATAAATTCCTACATTCTTCCTTATTTGTCATAATTTCAAATAAAATAATAATATCCCCCAGGCCAGGGGCTGGGGCAAATGACCCTTCTGTGGGCTTGTGTGTGTATATATATATATTGTATATGTCTCTGTGTAAGTGTGTGAATAATATATGGATTTTAGATAAGATGCGTACACTTGTCTGTATGTAGGCCTATATTTTTATGTATTTATACATATATGTTATATATGGTCACGTAATTCGAGTGCATTTGTGCACGTGTGTCTGCGGTATTCGAGCCGAAGAAGTCGGAGTACCGGCGCCGCTTAGGGCTGTTTAATGGGGAGGAGTATCAGTGCTGATGTGGACCCTCAGTACGCCATGGGCAGGTCACTGGCGAGCACTACTTGCAACATAAAAGATAAATCTTGTGGTAGCGTGCAAATACTGTACGTGTATGTCACACGCCGGGGAGAGCTAATGGCGCCTCACTTGCCTCGGAGCCTTAACATGTAGATCGTAGTAAAATTATCAGAAATAATAACTTCAATTTAGTGAAATATTTACGTGTTGTTTCCACTGGATTGGAGTCCCATTGCAGCAGATCTCTTACTTCAAAGCGTCACACACTTACCGGAATTTGAAACATATCAAGTTAATCTTGACGACACTCTATAATAATAAAGATTAATATTTTTGACATTCTCCATCATCTTGAATTCTTATAAACATAACGTTAAAGGAAAAAAATATATTTCCTTCAAAATATGTAAAGTTGTCCCTGTGCTTAACTAATTAAGCACTACGCCATGAAGGCGTATAAAGGAGTGGATGTATAGATCCACATTTTCATGATCTCGGCAATAGCTGGAGTTGAGAGGCCAGCTTCACTCTTCGGCCGTCTTACCCTCGGGGTAATAGCCATGATACCCATTGAGTTGGGTGAACCCCAAAGCCGTTCTAAACGACGCGGAGAAGAGAAATTCTTGACCCCACCGGGACTCGAACTCCGACAACTCGGTCGTCCATCCCGTAGCCAGTCGCTACACCGACTACATTATCCCGGATCCCCCTTCAAAATTGGTAAGGGAGAAAAATTCATACACTTTTGGGCCCCTTATGAAGAGCTAGTTTAATCACTGGACCACTTGCTAAAGAGAAGAGTGAGTCCCAGTGACTAGACCACTTGTTAGAAACAATTATTGCTAGTCACTGGGCCACTGATGGACAGCTTAAGGCTATATCTTCCTATCGGAGCCAGCTGCGTTGGAACCTTCCTTCTTCAACAGCTTCATCAGGTCCCATCTACTGAGCTGGCTTTTCATTCAATGAGAGTAAAAAACACGTAGTAACACATTCTAAAGAATTCAATTCAATTCGTGTTTATATAAGCACAAACTTAACAGCACAGTGGCCAATTACAAAGTTAGCACGAGTACAGAGAATACACAAAAATAATTAAAGAGCAAATTACAAAATATGACAGTCTATATAATAGCAATAAATTAATAACTTTCCAAGTGAACACCAGGTAGCAACTTCAGATAAAGAATCAAAGCTGCAGAGAAATGGAAGGCGCCGGATCCACTGATGGGAGATCAGCGCTTTGGCGTACGAAGGAACATACAGACAATACAACATAAGAAACATTGAAACAAAATCTATATATGTACTCAAAATTGTGAAATCGGTTTAATGTTCACCGTTTAATATTTCCGAAACAAATTATGTGTTTTACCCTGAAGATTAAGGCAGCGTCTTCGTCCGAAACACTGGTAAGCAGAGGCCATACTAAGCACCGTAACATCTCAGAAAAGAGTAAATCTCCATATACACCGCCATGACAAGCCGGCATTTCATTGATGCTAGAAGTTTCACATTTTACTTTAAGGTACTCGAATGTTGGAGAAATCTTCAGCCAAGGGAAATTTCAATTCTATCTTACGAACTTGTTAAAACTACTGCTTTCGAAAAATGATATTATTTCTGCCCTCCACTGAACAAGATATGGCAAGAAACCTATTCTACTGCTCCCAAATTATGGCTTCTAATCCAGTGTATTTCAGGAGGGGGGGGGAGCTCCGTGTAAATAAGCTTTATCAGTATCTTTGAGATTGCTGGCTATGGTTCAGCCCTGTCTTCAGTGTGACTCGTACTGAGAACGCGGCAGCGCGCTATGCCTCCCGCCCTAGCCACTAGTTTTTCCGATAATCAATATGGCCGCAGCATCGCATGTTGCCTAACGGTCGTAACGTTATATTTTATTCAGTTCGGAAGCGAGCCAGTGGCGGATTAATGCATAACATCACTCACAGGATGTTTCTTAAACAGATCACCTCACGTCAAATAACAGGGCATTTATGAATAACTTAATTACAGTAAAAGAGATTCTAGAAGCAGGTAATTACTATCCATGGATGGACTTGCAGACACTGAGGAAAACCTCAGCCAACGTATTGCGGATTTTGTATCGCTCAACAACTTATCTCTGCTTGTAAAAATCATATCTGTAATTCTCCTTGTCTGCTGTATAAAAATGTAAAAATTAGAATAGAAAAGATTTAACTTCGCTTGTTGTTTTTTATGGGTGTGAAACTTGGTCTCTGATAGTAAGGGAGGAACACAGACTGAGAGNGTCAAATAACAGGGCATTTATGAATAACTGAATTACAGTAAAAGAGATTCTAGAAGCAGGTAATTACTATCCATGGATGGACTTGCAGACACTGAGGAAAACCTCAGCCAACGTATTGCGGATTTTGTATCGCTCAACAACTTATCTCTGCTTGTAAAAATCATATCTGTAATTCTCCTTGTCTGCTGTATAAAAATGTAAAAATTATAATAGAAAAGATTCAACTTCGCTTGTTGTTTTTTCATGGTTGTGAAACTTGGTCTCTGATAGTAAGGGAGGAACACAGACTGAGAGGGTTTGAGAACAGGGTACTGAGGAGAATATTTGGACCAAAGGGAGATGAAGTGACAGGAGGTTGGAGAAAACTGGACAATGAAAACTTCATAAACTGTACTCCTCTAAAAATATAGTTGGAATGCTCAAGTCAATGACGATGAGATGGACAGGGCATGTAGCACGTATGGAGGAGAAGAGGAATGCATATAGGATATTGGTGGAAAAGCCAGAAGGAAAGAGGCCACTGGGAAGACCAAGACATAGGTGGTAGGATAATGTTAAAATAGATCTTAGAGAAATAGGATGGGGTGTTATAGACTTGATTGATCTGGCTCAGGCTAGGGACCAGTGGAGGGCTCTTGTGAACACGGTAATAAATCTTCGGGGTCAATAAAAGTCCGGAAAGTTCTTCAGTATCTGCATAACTGGGGTCTTCCCAAGGTCTCATCTCCGTGGAGTCAGTAAACTGTATGGCTGAATGCGACCCCGCTGTGAGCAGGCCTTGAGGCACTGAGCATGAATGCGGAATTCAGACAGCGGTCTCATTTTGAAGGCACATGCAGATAAGGAGAAACAGAAAACTCAAATAAGGGACCAAATGTAACAAATAACGTGTAATCTTGTGCCAAGGGACTGTACTGTGGGCAGAAGGCTGGCTGCAATAGCCAGGTGTTTTTACACGATAACTTAAGAAATATATCTAATAATATAAATTATACATAAGAACCAGAATAACCAGGGAGTCGG
>NW_019736394.1:967463-988927 GCF_002891405.2 Cryptotermes secundus
AGTCGTTGCTAGGTAGCGGCTGATAACAATGCAACTGAAGACTGACTCGCTTGTCTGGTCGAGTAGGATAAATTGCTGCTGGACCTCGCCAGCATAGTCAATCATGGTTGTTTATTCTTTTCAAGGATTTCGCGTGTTTTGGAATGAGACTTTCTCTTCAACGAGAAAAAAGATCTGGTCACTCCCCGTCTATTCGAGAGGACACACACTCACCGACTGGGCCTTTCCTCCATACGCACACTCACACTCACACACGCACACACCTAAACGTACGCCCTCACTCACTCAATAACTAACTTGCTGGGAGCCGTGTCTAGTCTAGTAAATTGCTGTTGGCCTCGTCAGCGCAGTCATATTTGATTTCGAGTTTCATGTCACTACTCTGGGAGTCGTGCAACTTTTCCTCCCAGATCGGGTCGGTCGGTAGGTTACATAGCTGCTGGTCCTCGTCAGCATAATCGTTCCTGTTTTCAGATCTCTTCGACATTCATGACCAAAGAATTTGTTCTCTCCTAGACATGTACGTGTTTCGATGAAAGTTAGGAATTCTAGCACGTGTGTGACAGTGAACAGTAAATTATTTAAATCAGCGATAGCGCTGTAAGTACGAGTTGATTTTATAAGGCGTCAATAAATCCAGTCATTCAATCCATAACCCGTTATTATTAGTCACTGAACCCCGGACATGTGATAATATCCACCTCATTTTATTTTCTGGATTCAATTGTTCTAAATGCCCAGTACATATTTAGTGCAAACAAAATTAATCTTCACATTAGACTAGTTTCTACACTCTCTTTTACTTCATTTCACTTGGGTTCAAATATTTCTCTATTTGTTTTGTAAGTCTACAAGCTTATATCTTAAAGAACGTCGTATTCTCAGCTGGAAGTCTGTTGACAAAATCTTTATAATTTTTTTGAATTAATCGATAGCAACAAATCGGTAAACGTTTTCTATTGAAAAATTTCCCCTCAGCATTCTCTTGCTATGCAGGATCCCCCCAAAATAAACAGACGAAAGGAGAAGGCATCTCTCTCTCTCTGTAGACATTAACGAAATGCCAGAAGAGAGCGCAGTGTGCTCAGACCCTAAGATGAACTGTAGCTAAAGCAGTCCACGCACGAGATTATTCAAAACTGACAGTGTTGCCACGTGAGCAGATACTACAACTTGCAAAGGGGCAAAGGAAGAAAAAACGCGGCTCTAATGCTAAGCTTTGTTATTCGTCAAGTGTTGTCACGTGTCATTTGAATACAAAGGAGCGCAAGAACCAGACAGACTGTAGAAAAGAAACGAAAGCACTTTTTCACTAACGGACACGAAAAGAGACAGAAGTTCTCCAATCCCGTGTCAGTAATTGAAAGAAAGATTTCATAACCTTTCGTCTATTTTTATTTTTTGGGTGTGTTTATTTGTATGCTGGTGGGTGAGTGGGTCTCGAAGAAAGTGTGGATCCTTACCTTTAAAATTCATCCTTATCTTCCAGGTATATTTATTTAGACTTGCCATACATTAAGTGGGGCACGCGGTAGCGTAGTTGGTTGAGGCACTATGCTACAAGCCAGAAGGTCGCGGGTTCAAGTCCCGATGAGGTCATTGGACCCTGCAGTCGACTCAGCCTCTAACAGAAATGAGTACCGGGAATTAATTAAATAATTTTCCTGAGGAGTAAAGTGCGGCCCGTGCGTAAGGCTGACAAACTTACCGCCATCTTTGAGCCGAATTATCCTGATGGATTTGAAGATAATATTAAATAAATCTTAATGAAATATAATATGGACTAGGCTATATTCATCCCGTTTGGGATAGTGGAGGGCTCTAGTGGACAATATAATGAATCATCTTCCCTGCTCCACACTATGGGAACAATTTCTAAAGTAGCTGAGTAAGGTATTAACTTATCAAGAAACACCTATTCCATCGTGTCGGCTAAATAAGCCTGTGGTTTCTGAACCAGTGGCTTCTCGTTTATTTCAAAGTTTGCGCTGTCATAGCATCTGAAACCAATTTTCGGGATTCCAGACTGACATTGCATTGAGTCTTTTGCGAACATCTTATTCACCTGTTCTCTGTCTAAGGGTAGTATGCCTATAAGCATTGTATGTTTAGTGAACAAACAGACAAACAAAATGAACTCCGTGGCTTTAGTCCACATGCGAATTATACCGACCGAGCGACCGCCGCTTGTCTGCGAAGTTAGTGGCAACTTTAGCGGATAGAGGGTGTCGCGTGGTCAGCGCAACGGATCCCCACGGCAGTTAATTTCGGTTTTCTAGACAGGAGCTGCTATTTCTTTGAAATAACTCCTCAATTATCCTCACGAGACTCAGTGGACCCAGTTCCAGACCCACTACTTCTCAGAAAATCTGGTATGGGCGGGAATCAAACCCAATACCTCTGGATCTGTAACCAGGAACTCTGGCCACAGAGGCGGTCATGTTTAGTAAAGGATCGTGTAAATCAGTTACAAGGTGCGGCAATAAAGAAACCGGATTCATGCTCTAACCCTTNGTATGTGTGTTAACAGCTAGAACAATTCCCTTGACCTAACCTCGAGTTTCCCATAATGCCTTCCTCTTCTCAGCTGCGGTGTTACTGAAATACTTTAATACCTGACCTTGGGAGGGATTCCTGTGGATTGAAGCTTTCGATCGGAGAACAATCGTTTTATTAGATGCTTAGTATTAGTCCGAATTTAATCCGCTTAGGATATTTTGGTTGGGCTTGATAGGCCTAACGCAAATAGTTTTACATTTATAGCACAGAATTACCTGGCATCTTCTTGGGCGAAGATTAACATAGTGTTTAAAATCTACTCTCAACTTCAAGGGGAGGAACAGAAATACTTTTCGAGTAATTAAACCTGGGTAAGTGGCCGTTAAAATTAAACACAAAATTTAATATAGGTAAATGGACTTATTCTTTACATTTTTTTTTGAGAGAGGGGGGTAAGGGTGCAGTGAGGATAAGAATAGCTGTTTAAATTCTGTTCTACTGCCTCTCCGATTTACGTGTTATAATGAAGAAAATCTTGAAGCTCATTCTCAGCGAGTAAACACAGTCTAGCTTATATTATGGATTCATGTGCTTTATAAAGGGGCGTACGCCTATGTAACTACTACTGATAAGAAAACAAACTAACTCCATGGTTTCAGTCCGCAAGCGAACTACACCGATCGAGCGACAGCCGCTTTTCGACGAAATTAGTGCCAAATTTAAGGAACACGTTACTTCTGATGAAAGCCTATAAATAAAAGATAGAGGCAAGGTAAAGTTGTCCCTGCCTATCGAAGTTGCCGCACGATCTAAGGCATGAACTGTCTTCGCCCGCTCAAACACTGGATCATGGGTTCGAAACCCACTTGAGGCATGGATGTCTCTGTGTGTTTATTCTGTGTTTGTGCTGTTCTGTGCATGTAGGTAGCAGCCTTGCGGCTGGCTGATCCCCGCCCAAGGAGTCCTACTGACTGTGTAAAACATCAAGAAATTGAAAAGCAACCAAGGTTCAACAAAGGGCTGTAGAGTCACAAATAGAAAGTTGTGCCTGTACTTAACTAGTTAAGCACCATGCCATGAAGGCGTATGATGGAGTGGATATCTAGAGCCACATTTTCTTGACCTCGACACTAGTTTGTTATTTAAAATGAGTACACAAATATTTACCATAAATTTTCTGAATTTGTAGTCAAATGGAAGTGGAGAATTGTGGAGATTTTAAGATTTTATGCAATATAAATGTTAACCTTTTTTTCATGTTCTAAGTCAAAATCAGTTCTGAACTGAACAGTGAACGACAGGCCACTGTTCCTGCTAGGAATATCTTCTCGATTCGACTTTATTTAAATAATATTCAGTGAGAACTGAAAATTTGCAGAGTAACCGCCCAAACACAGAGCAATGGGGAGACTTTTAAATCCTTTTCAGAGTTCGAATATCGTTTGGGAGGCGTTCCCAGAGCTTCGCGGGGGTTAAAGCGGCCGGGGCGAGAAGCTGATCACTCACCTCCAGCTAGTGTCAAGGTCAAGAAAATTTGGATCCATGCATCCACTCCCCGATACGTCTTCATGGCGTAGTGTGTAATTAGTTAAACACAGCGACAACTGTCACTGTTAGCAGTAGCAGTTAGCAGGTTAGCAGTAGTTCTGACTAGGCAGTTCATTATCTTTCTTCGGTCCTTCAATTTTGAGGGGTTTTCTGTTGTCCGGCACTTGCATGTTCATATTCATACTGAAAGGCCATTTCTCCAAGATGTGAAGGTGTCATAGCAAGCTAGTAGTATCACATGTGCAAGGGCCGCGCCATAGCTCAAGCGGTTAGTCGCTGGCTTCCCACCGAGGCGTCCCGGGTTCGATACAAAGTGGCGCCGGGGCAGATTTTCTCCGAGTACTTCGGTTTCCCCTGTCAATCTTCATTCCACCAATTGTTCCACAATCACCCTCACCTATCATCTGGGGCTGGTACAATAGGCCAGAAGTGGCCGCAGTGCAAGGGACTTAGTCCCACCCCACTAGCAATAAAAAAATCACGTGCGCAAGGAAAGGTGCTGCAAGTCTCTCAGTCGCTTGTGGCACGGCCAACAGACTTCAATATTGACGTTCTGTCTCAAATTGGGTAGGTTTATTATATTAACTTCTCGGTTCAGTTACAAACGCGGCCGTTTCAGTAACTCATCAGGGCTAACAACAGGCTCTGAAGTATTTAAACATCTGCTTTATTAGGCATATGCCTAGTCCGTGTGTGTGTGTGTGTGTGTGTGTGTGTGTGTGTGTGTGTGTCGGCTTGTCAGCACAAGAAACGTCCTAAAGCCCTGCTCGGAGAAGGGACGCGGGGGAGTTGCTTGAATTCAAGATATTAACTTAACGTACAACTGCCCCATTTGATATTGCAAAACAAGAAATTGGTTTCATGTGAAATCGATGTTTGGTAAGTGGACATATTTGAACACGTTCTATGCAAATGGTGAGCAATCAAATGCTTCTTCATTTGCCGCTCACCATTTGTTTTACCAGTGCGAAGCTGAGCTAGAAAACATGTCGCTCATATGAATTAAGCCCTTAGTTAATTAAAAACAAATTGTTTTGTTACTGAATTTGATCGTTATTGTCGGATTTCACCCGTTCTTGTTGTTGACGAATAGATTTTCTGTAATATTCGGTGGACTATTCATATATTATGTAATATCTGAGGCTGTTATTATGTTTTCTGATCGCCAATTACAGGCCATATTCCAGGGCATACAGCAATCTAAAACTGCTTATAGCATTACACACACAATAAGAATAAGTAGGACAAAAAATTATCTCCACCTATCCGACATGTTGTTTTCAGTTCGTGGAAGTTCGGAATAGTTCGTATGTATTCGTTCACCCTTTGGGAAGCGAGCCACTTGGCAGACCAATGAGATTGCGAGTTTGGGAGGGTGACAGAAATGGCCCCCTACTCTATCGATCCAAACAGTTGAATGGCGGCGTGTTCTGGTTATGGTTGGGGGCCGGGGAGGGGTGGGTGAGCCCCCTTCCGCTGTAGTAGGGGGCACAATTTCCTGGAACACTCCGAACCCGTCCGGCCGTTCCAGGAAGCGTTGTAGACCAACCCTAGGAAGTCACTTCACATTCCTTATCACTATCCAGAAACTGCTGAAGGCTCTTTAGCCTGACGTGTTAAACTATTCCTCCGAGAACAATACAATTTCATTTCGAAAGTGACGGTTTAGAATCATATTTATGTGCGATTAGGCACAGCAACAATTTGACCCTTTACTCTGAATAATCTACCTAGGATATTGAATATATAAGAGGACCTGTTTACATGAAGAATGCGCAGGTTTGTACCCCTTCTGTGCCCTTCTTCTGAAACGTTTGCGATGATATTAGGAAATAATTTATAATAGAAATAGAAAGGAAAAGTAAAGGGAAAAAAGGTAAAGTTGTCTTTGTGTTTAACTAATGCACTACGCAATGAAGACGTATGGGGGAGTGGAAGTATAGGCCCAAGTTTTCTCGCTCTCAGCACTAGTTGGAGGTGAGTGGAAAGGAAAAGTAGCTATTAACAATTATGACACCCTGACACGTGATTTCGTAAATGTCTGTATGAAAATGCGGATATTCGAGAACATTCTGAGAAGTAAAACGCTGCGTAGAGTTGCAGCCGTGACTCTCCCCCCTTAGCCTCTGTTGAATGATATTCCTGCACGCTACAGGACTTTATCTAAGACGCAAATGAACACAGAGGACACACAATTATATTTCTTATCTATAACTGTGAGAGTGACGTCAGCAAGGCAAGGAACGTGCAGAATATTGTGTCCGGGCGTTCTCATAGACAGACCGCTTCTGTGGTCTAGTGGTCAGTTCCTGGCTACAAATCCTAAGGTCCCTGGTTCGATTCCCGGTCTTACCAGATTTCCTGAAAAGTAGTGCGTCTGGAACGGGTCTACCCAGCCTCATGAGGATAACTGAGGAACTACTTGAATGGAATAGTAGCGGCTTCGGTCTAGAAAACCACAATTAACGGCCGTGGGGATTCGTTGCGCTCACCACGCGACACCCTCTATCCGCTAAAGTTGGCACTAACTTCGCCGATAAGCGGCGGTCGCCCGGTCGGTATAGTTCATTTGCAGACTAGATGCCACGGAGTTTTTGTTTTGTTTTTTGTTCTTATAGACACAAGCCGATAACAGAGCACCGCTGGTGTAATACCGAAATAAATATTACATTCGATTTAGCTGTGACGTGTTTTGTGTTTCGGTGTACATTTCACTTGCCATCTGCAGGGAGAGTGTGAAGGGAGAAGCGGCTGCAATATGCCCGGACCGTTAGAAAACACCATCTGCTTGTGACGTGGTTAAACACCAAAGACGAAGGAGTGACTTTGACATTCGTGAATACATCGACTAAAATTTTGAAGGTTTTTAAACTTTTCGGTAAAATATGCAGCTGCCAGCTTCAGGGTTAATTACATTTGAGGGGGGCGTGTTAGCAGCTTATATGTCTCTCTCATTACGTAGTGTGTCTGAGTTGAAGCAGTGATTGGTGGGACATGCTTAAACGTCGATTTTGCACCTCAGATACAGGCAGTGGAAACTAAGGATAAGAATAAGTGTAATTTGGACGAAAGAACGGTTGGATTTCGATGGATTATGATGGTTCCAGTGATTATGCCGAAATTTCAACTTCAAAGAAAAAGAAAGGCTTAATTTAGGGTGCGCCATAACTCAGGCGGTTAGTCGCTGGCTTCCCACTGTGGCGGCCCGGGTTCGATCCCGAGTCTAATCAAGTGGGATTTGTGGTGGACAAAGTGGCGCTGTGGCAGGTTTTCTCCGAGTACTTCGGTCTCTCCTGCCAATATTCATTCCACCAATTGCTCCACAATCACCTTCGCCTATCATCTGTGGCTGGTACAATAGGCCAGAAGTGGCCTCAGTACAAGGGACTTTGTCCCACCCCAGCGGCCTCCGTAGTCTAGGGGTAACGTTCCCACCTCATGACTCGTGGTACGCGGGTTCAAATACCCGACGGAGGTCGTCGAATTTTTAAGGGCGGAAAAATTCAGGGAACAAGTCCTCCGGGAGGGACTTTAAGCTGTGTGTCCCGTGTCGTAACTTTACGGCACGTAAAAGAACCTCACATCCCCAAAGGGGATCACTGAGCCAAATTCCAGGACGTTTCCCGCCCCACAATAGCCTCTAAGGCCTCCGATAGATGGGGGAAGCATTATAGACACCGCTAAGCAAGTGGCCGAACTCGCTTGCTCGGCGGGACTGATGGTACGCACCATTTATCGGTAGGGTAAAGAGACTGGTAGAATATCATAGAGGGAAGCACAATAGATCAAACTGGTCGCGGTGCATGGGGAAACCCACCCTCTCTAAATAACTAACTAACTAGTCCCTCCCCACTAGCATTAAAAAAATATTCAGCTTAATTTATCAGCTATATGGATAGTTACCGTCTGTTGAACGAACACGGGGTGAGTCTGTGACGCCTCAGTACAGAGCTACCGAAAATAATGAAATATTTACTTATGGAGATATGCCTACAAATTCCCTAATTTGGTATAAGTCTACGTTACATAAGCTTCGGAATATGTTTTTGTTTAAAGCAGCCATATTTTCTCCCTGAAGCAGTTGCTTTCCTATCGCTACGAAGAAACTTTCAACACACATTTGTTTACGAATCAATGCCAATTGGTAGCTAACTTGCTGCTCTTTGTTCTTTCACCTGTCGTTGGCAGGGCTAACGGAGCTCCATCACATCGCGTCCGGACCTAGGTCAATCCAGTTCAAAACCAGGCTTAGCCCTACACGTTTATCCCAGAAGCATATGAATATACAGCTCACTCGTTACAACGGTCACGTTGCACTGAACGACTCAACTCCAGGGCAGGTGCAGGAGGTGTTTCTCTTTTCACAGCGACCCCATCGGCTTGGACCCAGCTGGCTTCCTACCAAAAGGACACTGGGAAGTATTTTCCCGAGGGTAAAGCGACTGGGGCATGAAGCTCACCATTCATCTCCATCTGGTGCCGAGGGTAAGAATCTGCACTTCTCAGTAAGTTTTCATATCGTAACAAAAAGGGATTAATGTTGAAATCGGTATTAAATTAGGCTTATTATGGGAATAAATGTACTTTGTACATTAAAATTATAACCCTGTTGAAGCAATATTATATATACCCTACATTATACAGTGCGTTCAGTTAAGGAGGAAACTTCGCAACACCGCTGATGCTGCACAACATTCCTCACAGACTGCTGCTGTAACTGCTGATAGCAGAATGAGTCATTAGCGCTGATAAACGAGCGCCGTTAAAGTCACAGTTACAGCAGCAATCTGTGAGGAATATTAGGCTCGGTCAGCGGTGTTGTGAAGTTTCCTCCTTGATTAAACATCCTGTATATTGAAATTACCCAAAGCGTTTAGTTTGTACTTACGTCAGTGAGTTTATTGCCTATAGTATTGCGTCATCCAACAAAGAGAGAAATTGAATTAACCGTATGTGTTGCAATCAAATGGTTGCGACTCCTAAACCTTAAACGTTGGACCAAAACGGGTTGCATTTTTTAGAAGCTCGCATTTATTAGTTAATTTCACTTCAATATGTCCTGATCCATCTCTTACGGTTTAGCCGTGGAAAGCGGTTGAAAGTCTGCAAAATTAGGAAAATTATTACATATTTGGGTAATTGTTTAAACAATGCAAAATTTTATTTTGGGAACAAAATAAGCATCACTTTTAGATAGGTCTGTCTTTACTCTTTCATTTACATGACTCTTAATATAGGATACGTCATAGGCCTTGAGTTATCAGCGGTTGTGTAAGAGATTGAACAAGTGTTACACTTTCCGTTACTTAAGGAAAATTGTTACATTTTCCGTTCCTAACGGTTTCTTTCCATTTGCGACCTCGTATAATAACGTTTTCAAAGTTAACGTAAGAACTGTTCTAACTTTAGCTGTCAGAACTTAATATGATCTTCCTATCTCATTTGAGCTATCTCATGTGGTCTTCTCTGGCTACCAAAATAATATGATCATTTCTTGTTTCTTCCTTGCCCATCCATTTTCGTTTACTTTGGGGCCAGAGAGAAGCCGCTCAAATTAGTGTTTCTGTGGTTTAGAAAAAGACACTAGATTCAGTTTAATCCATAAAAATATTTAACTCTATCTCGAACTGTTACATACGACAGCCCTCACATGCACACACCAAAGTTCAGAACCCAAAACTAAAAGTTTTCTAGTACAACAATCTGTACAGCCACTCCCCCATAACACTTCACTGCCTAGTGCTTAATTAGTTAAACACAGGGGCAACTGTACCTTACACACTATAGAATTGAATAGTGAGAAATTTCTGTGCGTAGAGAAATTTCCAATTTTATTCACAAAATTCCTGTTATCGCACACAAGCCTATCCTTGAAGAAACAGTTTCTAGTCCTGCCGTGAGAGGAGCTGCTGAAATACGTGTTCCGAAGAAAGCTTAGAAATTCCCCCTTCCTCTCAGAGAACTTTTCCGGATTTCCCTGATTTTCTTCACAAGTCTTCGCCTCTGCCGTCTTTCTCTGTCCGTGAGAAAGTGCAAACAATAATATACAGCAGCAGAGGTGAGGCCATATCATAAGCGTGGTCCTGTTTCTGTAATATATTGCAACGTGACATCATTAACTTCTAAGAAAAACAAAATGGTTAATAAATTAGGCGGTCTCTCACATTCCAGTGAAACGTAGACAATCCGGATTCACTTCCCAGTACGACTTTCTCTTTCCTGATCCGAGGAGGCTGTCAATGCTGACAATTCCAAGCTGAGAAATTTTGTAAATGTCGACTGCTGAAATTTCAGTGGTAGGTTACATTCTTTCAGGAGAAAAAAATCTGGGGAATTATACTCCTGCATGGCTGTAGAGAGCCAGTAGGTGTGCAAACGATTACTGTTGCATATACAATTTTCCAATGTAAGGAAACAGAACTCAACTACTAAATTAATCGTAGTCGGTCACAGACTGACGGAACCTTTTGATTTGAACATCTGAACAAATGAACAAATATTTCAAAGTCCATAAAAACGTTCTGGGCATTGTCATCTCTAAAGCAGTACACCTACCCATACAACCCACGTTCAGTACTAGTATTCTTCTACTGTCCTTACTTGATTGAGCTGAAAAGTAGCCCTACACTTAAGGTCTACACAGGATTAGGCCTAGCGCCGATACAATCATCGCTGTTGCCTAAAATTTGCACAGTTCTCTGTGGCCTACATTTGATACAGTTGTCTGTGACCTACAGTGGATACAGTTCTCTGTGGCCTACACTTGGTACAGCTCTCTGTGGCCTACAGTGGATACAGTTCTCTCTGGCCTTCCCCGGGGTTAAAGCGGCAGAAAAATGAAGCTAACAACTCACCTCCAACTAGTGCCGAGGTCCAGAAAATGGCGGTCTGTACATCTATTCCCCTATACACCATAATAGTCTCGTGTTTAATTAGTTAAACACGTACAAATTTACCTTTACATTACGGTAGCGTGGGTGGTGGTGCTCTGGTTGTTATCTTAATCTTTGTAAATGTCCCGGTGCTTAATTAGTCAAGCATCGCGCCATAAAGACGTATCGGGAAATGGAGATATAGCTTCACAGTTCTCGATCTCGGCACTAGGTTGATTTGAGTGGTCAGGTTCAAGCCCCGGTCGCTGTACCTCAGAGAAAGAGCAACCGGTATCCATTGGATTGAGGGCTAGGTCGGCCCCCGAGCCGGTCTAGAAGCTGCGTATTGCAAGAGAGTTTCTTGCACTTGTCGGGAATCGAACCCCGGCCGTCCAGCCATTTGCCCATCGCTATACCGACTGAGCTATCCCGGCTCATCTTAATCGCTGCAAATATCTTTAATGAGAAAATCTGGGAGCGTACACAGTTCAGATTTGTGGATCTAATTTTGTTGCATCCTTTTTCACTTTTGTCTTCATTTTCAATACTCAGATATTCTGGTTACACTGAAACGGTTTCGTTACAATCGCTTTAATGTTATTTTATTACAAATTTTGCAAATAAAATTAAATAACATAATTATTATATTCCACTGAGAGGGGACATAATTGATATCTCTGTGTCCTGTATTTATGACGAAGTTTGGAATCATTCTGGTGCTGTAATCCAGAGAATTAAAGGCTTTCCTTCGTCCTGATTCTCGTAGCATATTTCAGTTAGTCATTGCTAATATTTACCCAGCTTCCGCTACCAATGGGGAATCCGTCGTTCATTTTTTTTCCTAGCAATAAAGCTCGTTCATTATGGACTCCATGTTATTTTACTAGGGGATTCGATTAGTTCCAAGCTGACCGGATAGAAGCCCATTACCTCTAGCTTTGATGCTATTTATCCAACTACGCAGTCATTCTTTGTCAATTCTGGTGATAATCACATATAAAACCACATGTAGCAGAATATTACGGTCTTATTGAAACACGTTTTCTCGTTGTGTTTTCTGTTAAGTGTCTCCGTTTTCCTCAGCGTGTTTCGCGTGTTTCAAATGCTGATAAAGAGCTCCTTTCAGTTCTTAATTTTCCTTCGGTCTGTCTTAAACTCTACATTTATGCGTTAACTTGATGGATTGTGTATCGTTTCTTTATTATTTTCAGAATAAATATCGTACATTTAACATATTGTGTTCCTGTTTCTGTCGGTGAGGTAAATATACTCGTATATGTTCAGCCTATAAAAATGAATGACAGAAAATGATAAACCTACAAAATTTAGAACACCATAATTTCGTGAATTTTCTGTAACAAGTAGAAGTATTACTTCATTAATTAAGTCTTCATCCAAGTAAATAATTACATTTCAAAATTTAACTTTAATTCAACTCCATGGATTTATACCTAACAAATGAAATCAAACAACGCTGCAAATCAGATCAGGAGATTGTACGTGGGCCCGTTTGACTTTTGGGCTCGGGCTGTCAGTCATATCATCGCACTGCAAAGTAAGTAACATCCGACATCTCCAGGTCATGGTGCGATGAGGGACTGGGATTCTTGGTGTCTTACTCACTCATGAAGTTGAGCTCTTCTTGAGGAGCCGCCAATTCTGCAGCTACTCAAGAATTTCCCAGCATTTTATGGAAGCCGAATGTTCATTACCTTGTCCACAAGAGCCCTCCACTGGTCCCTATCCTGAGTCAGAGCAATCCACTTCATACCATCCCATCCTATATCTCTAAGATCCATTTTAATATTATCCATCCGCCCAGGCCTTGGTTTTCCTAGTGGTCCCTTTCCTACCAATATCCTATATGCATTCCTATTCATGATGTCTCTGAAAACAAATGTTGTTAGTACATGCATGCTACTATAGTCTGTAGCCTATAAAGAAAACAATGCACTAAGCATGTTTTCAGCAATGCATTTTTATGAAACCTTAGGTAAATTTGTAATAATTGCTTTGGATGTGGGTCGGTCTATCACATCTCTAGTACCTGCACATATTTAAACATTAGCTCATCCGACATGTTAGAAACAACAGAATAACGTAGCGAGTTTGCGTAATTGTTTGCTCAAGGGGAGATGGTGTATTCCAAGAACTCGCAGCGCGCTTGTTTACAAGTTTACGGCCTTCGTTTCGCGTTTGTTTGTCGATGTTATCTACGAAACCTTGCTAGCTTCATGCTGTGGGGCACGGGCAGCGTGTGGCACTGCCAGTACGGCACGAAATGGAAACATGCGTAGTCGTCATCTGCGCATACCACTGCTGCCTCTATACGCGGAAGCAGAACTGGTACACGGCTATGGACCAATCACTGGGCCCTAGTAAACCTGTTCGATTTCCCGCAATTACGTATGAGCGGTTATTGTGGTAGATTGTATGCAAATTGTAAGTATGAATTTTGATTTGATGTGGTTGTGAAACGGGAATCGATGTTTACGCCTGAAGTTACAGCTCCATGTTATTTGTGCATATGAATGTTATGCTTACTACAACGAATCAAATCTTTCAAGCCAAAAATTTTTGAGATTATGATGAAATTTCATCCAAACAATATTTCTATTGTGACATGTTCTGCAACGTTCGGTTTAGTCCAGTGATTATCTGTAGTGTCAAGCAGTTCTAAGGGTACCTTGATGGTGTTATAATTTTGATACTGCTTCTTGCAGTGTAAATAAAGAAGAGAACGAAAATTAGTAGTGTTTCTGGGTGCTTGTCATCCAGTAGGAAAGAAGAGGTAATATTCTTCAACTTTCCCAAGGATCCAGCATGGTATGTCTGTTTAATTCATGGTGTAATGGCTTTATTACGTGTTGCTTAATCCAACGAAAAAGTTAAGTTTATATCTGCCTTCAATTTATTCAACATAATCCCAACATTTAGCAAGTGAACTATGTTTGTAATGCTTACCGATGAATTATTTCGAGGTTTTGAGACAATTTATTCTACTTTTACAGGGCTGTGTTATGGGCAGGAAAAGTTGCAGTATCTTGCACTATTGATTCTGATAGAATGCTACAGAATAAACATTTTTGCGGCAGACATTTACTGGAAAGTGTTTTAACTAGAGCTGAAAGGGAACACTTTAACAGAATGGCAGTTCCATGTGGTTCAGATTCTGCTGCAGTCACTCCCACAACCTTCTGTCCCTTCCTTGAATCTCTTGTCCTCAATTAGTACTCACAAAGACTATATTCATGTTGTATTTCCCAACACTTACAACAAGACATTGGTGCCCTCACCCGTAATACGTATTCCTATCCATGTACACAGTTCTTCCACTTCCTTGAAAATGTTTGCAGTGCAACCATCACCAACAGCAGCCAACACTTTTTCAGTGGAAAACACCTCCATTACCCTAAGCTCTAAATATAAATGCTTCTGATGGGAACTCAGGCATATCAAAGCTCAAGTGGCTACAGCTAAGGACCACTATGCTCTATAGTGTGAATTATGTTGTGTTGTGTTGTCAAAGAAATGGCTAATGAGAATAATGAGAGCCAGTTCTCGGAGTTATTGTCCCCAGAACCCAGTTGTGATGAAATAAACATAATTGTCATCATCATTTAATACTTATTAAACTGTACATCAATATACAAGTTACATGGAATATGTCACAAATACTAAAGTTTTTAAGGTAACTAAAAATGATTGAAGAGCAGAACACGCTATCAACAATATAAGAGAATAAGTTGGTAAAGACTTTACTGTGAGAAATAATGTAAAAAATCAATTTTTATAGTATCAGTCTCTTCTAATCCGAATAAACATGGCAGTCCATCATGTAAGGAAGCCCACTAATTTCCTTTTTAATGTTCCTTCAGGAGGGTGCTCCGGTGAATATTTGGTAATAGCTGTTTGATGATCCCCTTTCGAACACATTTGGAGCTATTTTTACTACGGCGGTTCGAACAATAACTCAACTGTAGATGCCCTAAAGACTAGCACAATCAATGGACTTGCTACCAGAGGTCTGTGTGGTAACATACAGGCACCAGGACCCTATACAGGTTCCTGAGAGTTTCCATTTTGCTCAACAAATAGGAGGATACAGGTTCCGCAGTGCATGCTGGTGACATGGAAGTGTTCTCAGCAAACTTTGTCAGTGGTTCCGTTGCCAGACAGGTACTTCGTGGTGCTGTTATCAGCCAATGTTTTCAAGTATTACAAGGAGTACAGTGATACAGAACACTCACTCAAATCCCTCTGAGAAGTTGGTGTGGAGACTGTTGGTATGCTGTAACTCTGATGGAGTGTATAATGGCAGAGGTGGCCCAATTGAATTCAGTGGAGCAGCATATCACAGCTGCCATTAAGAACAACATTGACTTCGAATGAATTAGGTGCACTGGCCGTTCGCTTCGCCAACACGAAATAGTGAATAGTATAGTGACAGATTGCACTAGAATTTACATTCCTTGGTGGTGTAAGCAAGCGAACAGGTTAGAGAGTTGAAGCAGACAGTCAGAGGGCCACAAACAGGAAGATGTAAATCCTGGCACATCAGTAAGTAATTAGGAAAGTAATGGTTCTTCATCTTTGCCTTGTAACGTCCTGCCCTTGACAACTCCTGAAATTGGGAGACAGCAGTTACTGAATTAATGGAAGAATAACTCTGACAGCTAGTCACATGAGCATCGTTAGATGTTTCATAAGTTTTAGAAAGTAAACCTTGTGACAAGCAACTGCAATGCAACAACAGAAACTACCATCCATTAACATGCTCTTGTCTCAAACCTCTGGTATTGAGTACTTTGTTGACAACATAATCATCATCTACAGTCAGGGATTGTGTACCAGAAACCTGTTCTGAACTTGAGCTCCATCTCTTGCCTGCTTTGCAGACACGTGTCATTCATTTCAGTATATTAGAGCTCCACTTTCAGATGATCAGAGTTCATTCTGCGCTTCATCTTGAAGTGATCATGTTTCTGTTCAGAATTGTATGGGATAATGTTTCCCATTATTGTATGAAGTGGCATTACCTTATACGAGTAATAAACTTGAAAAGTTCAGGTAATCTGCTTCATCATGAAATATTGAGAAGCAGGATTCACTGTGAATTTTGTGAATAAATTTATTATCTATTTCTTAGGTAGGAAGATTTAGTTAATAGTATTTACGTATTTTATTCAGCTATTTTATTATTTTGTGTATATTCCTTTAATTATTTTATTATTTTGGCCACATTAATATAGTTAGTATCGAATTTTGAAACATTAATATGTTTCATGAAGATGAGGTTTGTCACAGTTCTGCCATTATTTTATTGCTTTTTATATTTTACTAAATGAAAACTTAATCTTGTTAGCAATGGTGCACTTCAGATTCTCGATTTTCATCATACTGAAGTAATTAGTAGTAAATGGAAACCTCAGTGTTATTGCTTGCTGTACTTGGTTTGTAACACATTATTGTATCCGAAAATCTATATTCTGTACAGATTTCAAGTGTAAGTTGTAAGCAAAGATATGAAGTTCAATACAAGTATCTTTGATGGAAACAGATTTTCTTTCAAGTTTACCCACCTTCAACTTTCTTAAACACAAGTATTCTATCTATATTACAGCTACAATGTCCATTACATTTCAGTAAGGGTGTGTTCAATTGATGTAAATGAAATGTTCGTATTTTACAGGCACTGGTAAGGAACGTTCTCCTAGTGAATATGAGTGAGGTGATATTGAACTCAGTCTAAAAACCATTGGAGTAAGAACCTCTGCATTACAAGAGGTCAGGGTTGTAAAATTATTTATAGCTAATCTTTCGAGCTGGTAATTCTTTGCTAGGGAGCAGTACACAAGTTAGAGTGGTATGATAGCGTACCTTCCTACCGACCGGGCTAGCCCTTCTTACCGAAAGAGCTCTCTGTATTGGCTGCAATGAATATTGTGGTAGCAGTCATGCTTTCATGACGTCACGGTGGCTATGTTGCCTACCAATAACACTGAGTAGCCAAGGGCTGATCACGACGGCACACACAACTACTGTCAGCGTACCAGTCACACCGTGATATGTCTAACATCAGTTTACCCTCTTAGGTAGAGGTAAAAATGTCACTGTGTTTAATTAATTAAGTACCGAAGACAAATTGAGTAATGGAGGCATAACTCCAACATTCTCGACCTCGGCAGTAGGTGGAGGTGAGCGGTCAACTTCACGCCCCGGCCGCTTTACCTCCGGTGAAGAGTCCTGGTACCCGTTTTATAGGAGGCTGGGCGGGTCGTAAAGTCTGTCTGAATGCTATAGAATCTGCCGCAAATCAAAACTCGGCCGTCCGGGCTATAGCGCACAGCTATACAAACAGAGCTCTCCAGGCTCCATTTAAACTCTTATGTATGACACTTAAAGTGGTGAAATTGGGCTTTAACTTACGGAGGAGGAGAAAGCAGAAGTAAATACAAACTGTACATGTCCACACACACTGATGATACTGGTGAGACAGGTTGCTCCTTCGTCACGATGAATTCTTTTCAAAAGTAGGTCTTTTTCAGAACACGAAACATTGTTCGAATATCGTTGTGGGGGAGGGGGGGGGAGAATACTTAAACCCAACCTTCCACATTAAAATTTGTCATAACTACGAACAGAAAGCGTTAAGCTTAAGGAAAGGAGCAGAAGTCGTTAACCAAAATAAATATCAATAGTTTGGTTCTTAAGGTACGAAGGTCAAAGCAAATTTTCGAAGTAAGATTTTATTAAATTTCAAATTGGATATGTGTAACGTACTCAAATAAACAGTACATATTTAACTGTAATCTGTTATTCCTTGTATTTAATACCGACTATCAATTAAATTTCATTTTCTCTTCTGCCATCAATTAAAGGCTAATCTTAAAGAAACTGACGAAGCGTAAGGCAGTGTTTCCAACATAATCCGCACTTGTCTAATCGAAATTCATAAGTCATTTTAATATTTTACGATCATGTCTGAAGGACGACGTGGCGTATTAATAAACAACGCTGTTGAGGAAACTTAGAGACATAAGAGCAAATAATTAGGTTTGAGCATGTTCAGGGTATATTAAAGGTAAATATGAGAGAAGTCAACAAAACTGAGTGAAAAACGGATATTAAATTGTCTGATATTCTGTTCATTTACATCCCACGGCATGTTTTGATCTGATGTGATCATCGTAAGGTGGTCGTCGAATACATATCTATTGTTATTGAATTATCGATTAAGGATATTCAGCGGGTCGATAGGAACCCAGGGTGAAATATCCGGTTCGAAATGCTATGTCCTTATTTATATCTGCAAGGATTAAATTCTTAGCAATCGTAACACTCTATATCAGAAAGTTCAGATAAATATTTTAAAGAGAGGTAGTAAGAACGATGGCGCATCACCGTGGATCGCCGCATAATCTCTCGGTCACAGCGCTACGATCGCCCGCGAGACCAGAGCCGAGACCCGCGGCTGATCGGAGCTTCTCTCTAATGTATGCAGGATGTGTAGAGTTCCGTTGCTTAGCAACGAGATCAAGACGCTTGCTTCCATTTCTTTTACTACATATACACCCATGTGAGCAGGTTCAGACATTGTCTGCAGAGCGGAAAACAAACTCTAAGCATTGAAAATAAACATTTTTTTTTCTTACAGAAAGTTCAGTAAAACTTTTTGTCCTCTTAAATGTTATTAATAATTTATTTTATAAGGATTATTATTATTTTACTTCAAGAACGTGCAATTAATGTGCGACTTCCACGCGTGATTCCTCGTCTTTTTAGGCAGTCTGTACTACATGAGTTCAGTTATTTGCATCTGAACCTATGCTCTGTTGTCGGATAGTTAGGAATTGAGGTTTTCGAAACAATGTAAATTAAAATTGTAATTTTGGGGGGTTGTGATACTCTGTATAAATTATTCTTAAAGTTTCGGAGTTCCTTGTTGTTTCCATTTTAAGTGTAGAGGTGAAATGTGTAAATCGAGAAATACTCATTATATCGCGGTCGAATGTACTGAAGCAGGTGGTAGAACGGTTCTGCTACATTCTGAGATCCAACTATCACAGGTCAACTTTCTGTTTGGAATATGGCAGAATTATCGCAATAATGGAAGGGCTTTTATACTGTTGACTTGCATATTGTGAAGATTTTAGAGTGTGACTATAGACGGAGTTCGGATTGGTGAATGGATTTATTGACCACTTACACACACGACCGGAATATACGAATAATTACAGTGTCACCGCTAATCTCCACACCTCACAAATCAACAGAGCACCTGCTAAGCCTTTTTCCAGGCTATTGTGCCTTCAGCAGCCGTTCCCTGGCAAAAGCTTCTATCAGTGGAGGTTCTTCAGCTTCACGAGCTCAGGTCCTCTCTTCCCAAGTTTCCCGTGCAGAACTGCCTACTAGCTTCGTCGCTTGCTAATAAAATCTCGGCACGGACCACACATAAAACGCCCTTCTTCTACTGTAGCTTTCATGTCCGTTCCGCGGGAAAGTGTTTACTTAGCCGTTGTCCAGAAATGGTCTTGTATATTCACTTACCTCACTGTAGTTGCATGGCAACGGCTGTACACTTGGGCCACGCCATAGCTCAAGCTCAAGCGCTGGCTTCCCACTGCGGAGGCCCGGGTTCGATCCCGGTTCTGATCAAGTGGGGTTTGTGGTGGACAAAGTGACGCTGTGGCGGGTTTTCTCCTAGTGCTTCGGTTTTCCCCTACCAATTGCTCCATCATAATCACCCGGGGTAGGCTACAATAGGCCAATCAGTGGCCGCCGTGCCGAGTGGACCCAGTTGGACTCCACCCCCCACTAAGCGAAATTTTAAACGGCTGTACATGCTACAATATTTATAAATCGTGGATACGAAGCGGACTCTAAAAATTGTCTAAAAATATTATTTTATCAGTTACTTTCAAAAACGCATGCATCCAACTTTCTTTACTCAAATTGAACTCCACATTTAGACTAATGAAAATCATTGGGCACCAAAGTTGTGAATCTCGAAGCAGATAGGTTAACTACTAATCAGATACCATGAATTTGTCAAATAGTGGCGAAAAATACGGGAGTGAAATGGAACAGTAAAACATCATATATTTATAGATATCAAGAACGGCACGATTCGTACAACACTCAATTCGGCAAGTCATGCCACAGAAATTATCCACCTGACAGACGTCATTATGAAGTGCAAGGAATTCAAAAGCATTGGAATTGAATGGGACAAATCAGTTTGTGACTGCCAGAATTACAGGCAAACTTAGTCCTGTTTTCTATTCTGATTTGTTATTGGATTTTATTGTTGCTGTTAATTAAAATAATTCATTTTCATTTGTTATTGCGATTAACGTATATTGGACTCCTTGATCATCTGAGCTTATGACAAACATTCATGCACTCATTCATCAATGGCCCTACAGCCCTTTGTTGGGCCCTGGCCTCTTCTTCAGTTTCGTAACCTTTCTTACAAAGAGTAGGAATCCTTGGACGGGGATCAGCTCGTCGCGAGGCCTCTACCTAAACATAGGGTAACACAAAACACAGAATGAACACGCACACAAATATATCCATGCCCTGAGTGGGATTATAACCCACGAGCGCAGCGTTAGAGCGAACGAAGACAGTTCATGCCTTAGACCGCGCGGCCACTGTGATCGCCATGATGAATATTACGTTGCATTTTCTCTAGCCAGAAGTAATGTAATATTAAGAATGTCTTGGAAACTTTCCGAAAGCGTTCTGGCTCCCAAAATCTGGATGTTAATTGCCCATTCATTACCTCAGTGAGGGGCGTCGTTACAACAAGACAAGCCAGAAATACAATATGCGCTAAAACATTCAGTACTGAAACTAGCGCATCTCGAACGAGCATGTGTGTTTGATGACGGGGCATAGCTCCAGCCGCACGTGTTCCCAGTAGTGAAGAGGAAGTTTTATTGTTCAGTTGTTGGAAATGGGTCTCTCGACGGAGGAAAAAGTATTAACAGTTGCGTATTATTTCCGCTCATACGGAAGTGGTCGCCAGACAACTCGCTTCCTTGGTTTTGAGCGGCCAGATGTTATCGTCCAGAAACCGCTACACAGTACACGTGTGACGCTATGGTGTGCCGTCTCAGCACACGGTATATTAGGCCCTTGTTTCATTGAGGACGAGGAAAGCAATGCTACAGGGACATGGTGATCGGACCATTTCTTAAGGATTTGAGAAGGTTCTAGCGTGCAAGGGGCCTTCACATGAATAGACATTGGTATCAACAGGACATCTTCTTATTTCAGTTCTGTACCTTTTGGCGCATACTGTATATGTAACTGTACCCATGTCTTCTTCTGAGCTTCGGAACTACACAATTTTCGCTTAGTTGACCAATAGGGCTGGTGTTCTAAGGGTGGGGGTACCTTGTTCAAATATGCCAGTTGTTATGGAGAAATTTGTATTAGCGTCCGACGTCACAGTGGCTCTAGATTTCGAAAGAGGCAAGCGTCTCAAAGACTGGCATTTTGGAATTCAAACGAGCGAAGTGTTTCTCGGTAGCTTTA
>NW_019736394.1:989108-991616 GCF_002891405.2 Cryptotermes secundus
TGGGTTGAGAAGGATACACTTGGCTTGTGTAATGATTCGTGATTCCTGCGTGCTTCTTCCCCTTGTAACAAGTCTGATTCCCGGAGCCCTGAGTTTTCCATTGTCATGACTTGTCCCAGTTACCACGCCCGAGTTACCTGTCGTAGTTACCCCTTTAGATATAAATCCAATATGAAATATCTCTGCAGCCAGACAAGATTTCCGGGTCGGTTGGAAGTTTCTGTTTTGTTATCATGTCAGTGTATGGAATGGAAACACGGATAGCATAAAGAAAGACATAGAAACTGTGTCAGACTCTAGGAAGTTTTGTCTGGGCTTAAAGGCAGAGAAAACTGTGCACCTTAAACCTTCCCTGCAATTATGTTTCTCCGTTAGAACAAAGAACAATATTCTAATGTATGCTGGAAGCTAATCAATTTTTCGCAAATATGATAAATCCGGGAAAGAGAAGGAAAAATTAAAACTATATTCTTGAAGGAGAAGTTAATAGATCAGGCTTGCGGAACGCTTGCAACCGTTCAGTTTGGAACATCACATTTTCCTGGTCCCTGTCTCAGAACGTAAGGATTAAAGTAGTCCACAGGACTATAACTTATCTGTTCGTTTGTAGCAGTGTGAAGTTTGCGTCTCACACAAAGGAACAACATACATAGGACATGATGAGAACAGGATGGCGAGGGGAGTATGTAGACATAGGAAGCAGGACGTAATGGCAGACAGGAGAAAGTTCTCTAATGAGGAGCATCATAATATATGCAGCTCAAAAAAATATTATTGTGATGCTCAAATTGAGGATGAAATTGACAGGGCATGCAGCACCAATGGAGTATATGTAAAATGCACAAGCTAACGAACGTTCAAGCAACTAAGCTGCCGTTGTAGCATGAGATACGTAATATAGCATGATCTGCTTTGCAAAGCTTGTACAGACAGAGGGCTTGTATACAGTGCAAAAGGAAGAATTTCCAATAACACGCTATAAGTGCGATACGTACACTTGACGAAAGGCCTAGCATATTCATAAGAGATAACCCCATCTTCTCGTCAGAGAGGTTGTAGCACAAGGACTGTGGCCGCAACTGTTCAGTTGAAAAAATAAATCTCTAGTCATGATTCTCAAGTGGCTTGCTGCCAAGACGAACTGATTGGCGATAAACCGTCAGTCGTAATATAAATTTGACTTTTTCTTTGACTTGAACTTATTTCAGTTGTGAGAGAGTGGCCAGCCGGGAATGGCGTGAGCGCGGAAGCTGAAGAATTTTCACTGTTAGAATCTATTACCAGGAAACGTCTAGTGAAGATAGAAAAGTCTTTATGTGTGCTGTAGTTACAGTGATATTTGGAGTGTATAATTTAAGTAAGACTGTTCTAGTTACTGTGTTATTATCCGTTGCTAGGAAACGGCTACTGAAGACGGAGAATAGTTTACATGCGCTGTAGTTACAGTGTTATTTGGACAGTATAATTCCGTGAGATCACTACGGTTACTTGTCTTTACGGTAAATAAATGGTCAATAAATATAATATCCAATCCAAAAGCCCATCGAGGGTCACATATACTCGTACACGTGACAATACATATAGCTTACTGTACCGCATATGTATGCGTTTTTTCTAAATCCCTGTATTGTTTCCCCTGTGTTCTATTGCTTGATTGCGCTAAACCTGTAACTGGCTTCTCAAGTAGTGGAGTTAGCACGTAAAAATTATGTAGTAAATTATTACGATGATAATTCCAATTCTTCACTTGTTTGCCTACGCACTGAACTCAACAGCCAGGAGTCAATTGCAGAGTCAGCACGAATACAAAACGACGACAACAAAATGAAACACAAGGACAAAACAAAAAACAAATAAGAAAACGTCTAAATACGTTGCGGTTATTTGAATGTAAACGTCGGTTATGAATTATCAATTTACAGTCTGTACTAGCAGCAGGACATCCAGCTGAAGGACAGCGGCTAGAGGAGCAAGTGAGTGCAGGATATTCATGTATGGTCCAAACATAAATATAATCATAATTATTATTTATTTAGGGCGCTCGCCAACAGAATTTACCTGTTAGAGGCTGCTATTGAAATACACAATAAGTATATCGATATCCTAAAGAAAAACACGAAAATGAAGACGATGACAATAATAATAATAATTCAATTCAATTCGTGTTTATTTATGTGCAAACTTAACAGCACAGTGGCCAATTACAAAGTTAGCACGAGCACATAGAAATACACAAAAATTAAAGAGCAAAATAAAAAATATGACAGTCTATACAATATCAATAAATTAGTAACAATTCCAAGAAAAGAAAACAAAACAAAAAAAAATTAGCCTTAACAGGCGAGAAAAATAAAATAAGTACATTTCGAATGGTTATTCCATTATGTGATGAGAAAGGACAATACACATACATACACACATAGAAGTTAATAATAATAATAACAACCCAATTCGTATTTATTGGTGTGGCAGCTCAACATCCTAATTTAAATCAATTCAATTCATGTT
>NW_019736394.1:991921-1014250 GCF_002891405.2 Cryptotermes secundus
TAATAATTTCATTAACAGAAATCGAAATTTTTACTGAGAATTAGAATAGATAATTCAATTCAATTCTTTATTATTTATGCGCCGAGTCAACAGCCGCAAGGCCAATTACAGAGAGAGCACAGTGTAGATACAAGTAATTACCTTATGGACAAACACTGCATAAAGTCAAAGACAAATTACAGGGAAAGCACTGGAGGAAAACAAAATAATGTAGAAAAGTAAACAAACAAACAAATGATAATAATAGCAATAACAGTAATTTCATTAACATAAACCTAAGTGTTAATAATAATAAGAATAATAATTCGATTCTTGTTTACATACTCGTAAACTAAACAGCCCAAAGGCCAATTAAAAGTTAGCACGAGTACATAGGAAAAAAATAACTGAAAAAATAAAATACAGAATAAGGCAGTCTATATAATAGCAATAAATTAATAATAATTCCATAAAATTTAAAGCTACCATTAATGGGTGAGAAGAGTAAGGTAAGTACATTTCCAGTGATTATGCTATTATGTGGCGAGAAAGGACTATACACACATAGAAATTAATAATAATAAAAATAACTCAATTCTTATTTTCTTGTATGCTAATTCATCCAAATAATAATAATAATTATATTAATAGCACATTATAAAAATGATTGATAAGAACATTCCTGGCTCCGAATACGTCAGCATCCCTGCAAACAACATTAGCAGCTGCTGCGCATCTAGCAGAGGGACAATTTTTACATGAGGAGCATACATTGAACAATGCAAAGTCTCTGATATACCGAGCAGGAACTTGGAGACCAACAATTTCCAGAACAGAAGGGCAGAATTTCGAGCCAAAATAAACTTGAATAAGAAAGGCCATGTCTCCTAGTACGTAGAGTGTTCAATTTTAACTCCTCAAGAGCAAGAGAATGACTGAATGAACTTGAGAATAGAAAGGAGTAAAACAGGGGGCCGCGAACCTCTGCTGCATGCGTTCCCGCTTGTTGTCATCAGCTGACGTAATCGAATTCCAGACTACGGACGCATATTGAAGCTTAGATCTAACTAATGCAGTGTACAATCTGAGCATGCGGTCTAGAGACGATGAATTGAAGGCAATGATAGGAAGTAGACACAATAGCTTAATACAGTGAGAGAAAATATAGTTGACATGGTCATGGAAATGAAGTTTAGCATCAGTAAATACTTAATAACAACAATAATAGCCCACGATTGCAAGTTTATATAAATAAAATTGCCTTGCGTACTGGATGTGCCCAATATGGACAAACGAGCGAGTTAAATATCCACCGAAGGCAAACGAAGTCATAGAAAGCTCGAAAGTTGCGTTTATGCATTATGTTACGTAACGGTTTTGTAAATAATTGATCACATTCAGGAGTCGACACGACGAACAAGGAGCTGTTGTTTCTCTTCACCCAGCAAATACGCTGACGTTTCGGCAATTCATTATCATCTGCAGGCTGGTGTAGTATGATTAACAAGAGTGCTACTGATAGTCAAGAACTGACGTTCGCGTCATGAAGGCACTATGATTTACAGCCGTAAGAACTGTTGTCCCTAGAACATTCCCTGTGCGTGTTCGCTTTACTCCGGCTTACATCAATTGATCACTGTATATGTTATATGAGAGTAAAATACAAATATGTAGTGCACTAGGCTGACCTGCCATACAATAGAAACGGCTTCTGCATTGTCATGTCCCGGAAGAGAACACACTTCGTGGACACCGCTCAGAGGACCTCAAGTACATCATGAGATATATCAGAGCGAAAAAAATTAGTGACGTCAAGATTACGATTATAATGATAAAGGTAAATTTGCCCCTGTGCTTAACTAAGTCTGTGTTATAAATACTTAAAAATATACTTAAGTTGAAACGGTTCGGATAATTATTACACTCTGTGCAAGTCAGCGTTGTTATTAAAATGTCTGTGTATCTACATGTCTCTCTCTCTGTCTGCCTATCTATCTATCTATCTATCTATCTATCTATCTATCTATCTATCTATCTATCTATCTATCTATCTATCTATCTATCTATGGCTCTACAGCCCTTGTCAACTTTGGTCGTATTTTCAGTTTCTTAATCTCTACACAGTCGGTAGGACTCCTTGGAAAGGGGATCGGCTTTTCGCAAGGTCGCTACCTACACACAGAATAGCATAAATATAAAATAAACACACAAACACATCCATGCCTTGAGTGGGATTAGAACCCACGATCTCAATGTTCAAGAGGGCTAAGACGGTTCATATCTTCGGCTGCTCGCCGACTGTGGTCGACATATGGTTTACACAAACTCCGTTGTCTGTAGTCCGCAAGCGAACTATACCGATCGAGCGACCGCCGCTTGTTGGCGAAGTTAGTGCTGTGGGTCTGGAACGGGGTTCACTCAGCCTCGTGAGGATAATTGAGGAGGTACTTCAAGGAAATAGCGGCTCCGGGTCAAGAAAACCGAAATTAATGGCAGTGGGGATCCTTTTCGCCGACGTGACACTCTCTCACCGCAAAAGTTGTTTCTTTTCAATTCGCTTAGTGGGGAGTGGAGTCCAGCTGGGTCTATTCGGCACGGCGGCCACTGATTGGCCTATTGTAGCTTGCCCCGGGTGATTATGATGTTGGAGAATTTGGTGGAATGAAGATTGGCAGGGGAAACCGAAGTACTCGGAGAAAACCCGCCCCAGCTTCACTTTGTCCACCACAAATCCCACTAGACGAGACCCGGGATCGAACCCGAGCCGCCGCTGTGGGAAGCCAGCGACTATCCGCTTGAGCTATGGCGCAGACCAAGGTTGTGGTATACATAGGCCTAGAAAAATCACGAAGGCTTATCAACAAGGTCAAACAAACAAAACACGTCGCCTACAAATAGCTGAAGTAATGAAGTGGACTGCTTGAATCTACCGTCAGCTAATTTTTGTGATTCTTGTTATTTTGAGTTTGTCTTCGCCTAATCTTGTCTTCATCATTCCCATTTTAAGTTTGACGTCACCTGATTTTGCTGATCATCTTTACTACAGGCACTTTAACATCGATCTAACCTAAATTTCCTATAATCAATTCTATTTTGATATCAGCCTTGTCATTATTACTATTTTAATCAGCTTGCTTAAATCTACTCGGATCCAATTATGAATGTATTAGAAGGAATAAATTTTCAACAGTAATAAAACTATTATATTCATGTAAGATTTGAGGCTTTCACGGCGGTGACTATGAAGAAAGCAATTTTCTGGGATTTGGCACCGTGTATATGTGGTGTTAACAGACGTTTCGGAGGAACGTATCGCCTCCATCTTCAGGGTAGAAGAAAAAATATAAGAAATCTGCAAGCGAAGGGACTGTGAGAACCGGTGAGAACAGTCTGCTTTTACCGGTTCTCACGGTCTCTTCGCTTGCAGATTTCTTATATTTTTTCTTCTACCCTGAAGATGGAGGCGATACGTTCCTCCGAAACGTCGGTTAACACCACATATACACGGTGCCAAATCCCAGAAGATTGCTTTCTTCTGTTATATTCATAATAAAATCTGCAGTTAGCGAGTTAAGTTAAGGCAGACGTTATGCAAACCACAGTATTCTTCGAATGACTACGAACTGTCGAAAACTGTAGCTGCAGACACTGAGTTAACAGAAACGAAGATTTTTGTTTGTTGTGATGATGGTTGAGTGTTACTCTCAATTATTTAGAGAGAACAAACCTGTCAGTTAAAATCTGTATATTTCTGTTGAAATCTGATACAAGTATGATCTAATCAGTACCAAGCATAGGATCTAATGATGGGTGTATTCTGATAAACGGCTAGGGGAAAATTAGGTTTTATATAGAGATTAAGAAAAAACTCCAGTCTCGTCACAGCCCTGAACCCCTGATCCTTCACATTCAAATTTGACTTTTTAACCATTAGTAATTCCGTGACAATAAACCAATTTGTTCTCATCGCGAATGGTTCAGAGAAGCTTCCAGCCTCTACCTATATAAATACCAAACAAAAAAGCAAATTCCGTGGATTTAGTCCGCAAGCGAAATATACCGACCGAGCGACCGCTGCTTGTCGGCGAAGTTAGTGCCAACTTTAGCGGATAGAGGGTGTTGTGTAGTCAGCTCAACGAATCCCCACGGCCCTTAATCGGTTTTCTAGACCGCAGCTGCTATTTCCTTGAAACAGCTCCTCAGTTATCCTCACGAGGCTGAGTGGACCCCGTTCCAGACCCACTACTTCTCAGAAAATCTAGTAGCTTTGGAAATCGAACCCAGGACCTCTATATCTGTGGCCAGATCTCTAACCATTAGACCATAGAGGCGGCCAACATAAATAGCAGCAATAATAATAAAGTTATTGAGAATAATGAGAGTCAATAATAAGTTAACTAAGGTGTCTCAGCTGTTAATGTGACTGGTCGATCACCGGGCAGGTGCTAGAATGTCTCCACATTCACACAGGACCTCGGATCCGCCCAGCCTTCTAACATTTTCCTGAGAGATGAAACTGCCGGAGCGTGAAACTGACTATTCGCCTCAATATAGATCCGAAGTCTAGGATGTCTGCACTTTTACTTCAATTCCCATTCTATTCCCGGCAGGAGCAAGCGATCTTCTCTCCGCCTGGGGCCCACGCAGCCTCCTATAGACTGGGTCCCTGGGGCCGTCTTTCCGGCCTACCGAGGTTAAGTATGGTGGAGCTACACGCCACTTCCCGTACTTTCTCATGGAACGGTGTTTAATGAAATAATTATAGGGATAAATTTGCCAGTTATGATATGAATAGTATTATCTGGCTACAGATCCAGAGGTCTCGGGTTACAATTCCCGCCTCTACCAGATTTTCTGAGAAGTAGTGGGTCTGGAACGGGGTTCACTCAGCCTCGTAACAATTTTTTTATTGCTAGTGGGGTGGGACTAAGTCCCTTGTACTGCGGCCACTTCTGGCCAATTGTACCAGCCCCAGATGATAGGTGAGGGTGATTGTGGAGCAATTGGTGGAATGAAGATTGGCAGGGGAAGCCGAAGTACTCGGAGAGAACCTGCCCCAGCGCCACTTTGTCCACCACAAATCCCACATGACCAGACTCGGGATCGAACCCGGGCAGCCGCAGTGGGAAACCAGCGACTAACCGCTTAAGCCATGGAGCGGCCCAGTCTCGTGAGGGTAATTCAGGGGCTATTTCAAGGAAATAGCGGCTCCGGTTTAGAAAACCGAAATTAACGGCAGTGGGGATTCGTTGCGCTGACCACGTGACACTCTCTATCTGCAAAAGTCGGCACTAACTTCGCCGACAAACGGCGTTGGGTCGATTAGTATAGTTCGCTTGCAAACTACAGGCCACGGAGTCTGTCAGTCTCTATAGTTATATCAGCTGAGATGTGACGTCATGCAGTCTTGTAGAAGATAAACATCTTCTTGGATATTACGATGTGCAGTCCGGTAGAAGTTTATCTTCTACAAGATTGACGTCACAACTTCATAATGAGACCAGTGTGGATTCTCAAACACTACAATTGTTACCCAACATCCAACTTACTAGCACTTGAATAACATATAACTAACGCCAAAATAAAATTTATAATAACAATATTGACAATATATGCACTGTCTTCACAGTTCTCATTGCTGATTTGAGGATCCCGTTTTGCAGCGTCGAGTGCTAACGTTCGGCCCCTATTTGCAGCACAATGAAGCTTGCCTTGCCTCACCACCATTCACTTTGTGCGAACACGCTAACAGAGAGAATGTAACAAACCACTTGTTAATTTCTTTTCATTTGCCATGTTTGCAGTGGTCACTGCTACAATTTGCCTAACTGCTTCCTGCCAATTCTAATCTAAATAATGGAAAATGAGACTTGGTGAATAGGGGGGGGGGCGGGGGAGGGGGAGAGGAAAGAAGTTTCAATCTGAGAGTCAATAGTGGTAATTCTGGTTTTGTGGCTCGTTGTATGAACAACATACTTCCTTGACTGAGAGTACATAATACCTTGTCGGGAGGGGTGAAGCTTCCACATTAAGAACATGTGCCTGCTCACTTGGCTCCAAGCAGGACAAATATTGATGCTGGGCAAAGAATGGGAGAGCGCGCAGCGCAGACCTTGTCTAGCTGTATTGCAAACCTTGGAGGACATAAATCTGACGTTGGTCTGCGAGGTAATGAAGCGCAGGCAGCAGGGACTCTCTGCTGGATCGTCTGCCCCCCCCCCTTCACCGCTGGTCCTCATGTTCGCTTGTGTGAGGCTAATCAGCGGTACTGCAAGAGCAGAGCTGGTTAGGTCGTGGCTATTCTGAGAAGACCGTGGAAAAAAGTAGTTGGAAAATTCTGTATTTTTGGAACTTCTTACACACACACACACACACACATGTTGATTATTCACACCTACTAGAGGACATGAATTATTCAGAGTGTAAATAAATATATGTTACAAAGCTCTATGATAGATAAATGGGTTCAATCTAATCATATTTTTTACTACACCCATGTCCGGAAACGCTTCCTTTTGGCACTAAGGGCCACAAAATTTTCCGAGAGGATGAATAAGTTTTAAGGCAACTTCTATATTGTTGTTTTACATTATAGAAGTTACTTAAAATGGTTGCCGCCGACTTCATTGCATGTTCTGCACCCCCTGTGTCATGTTATCCTGAACTCTATGAAAGTTTCCCGGCATTTCCCGGATGGTTCCAGCTGCTACTGCATTTCTTGCCACAAGATCACGTTGTGTCTCCACTGGAGTCTCGTACAGCAGGCTTTGCATGTACCCCCAGAGAAAGAAATCCAGTGGAGTCAAGTCAGGAGAGCGAGGGGCCAGGTTGTTAGGCCTCTAGATCCAATCCATCTGTTGCCAAAGGTTGCATCCAAATACATTAGTGCAGTGTGGCGGAGCGCCATCTTGCTGGAACCAAATTTCACGACAGACTTCCAAAGGCACCACTTCCAGCAGCTCGAGTAATGTCTCTTGGAGAAATGTTAGGTAAATGTCACCAGTAAGCCACAGAGGTAAGAAGTAAGGGAGTCCTCCTTCACATTTCAGAGGCCCTAGCGCGTAAACAAAGCGTTTCCGGACATGAGTGTATTAACAAAATATGATCATACTGAACCCATCTATCTGCCACAGAGCGTTGTAACATATATTTATTTACACTCTGTATCGAAAAGAAAATGTATTATTATTATTATTATTATTAACTATTTTAAGTGAAAATGGGTTCTCGCCCGGTGACAGTGGTAAATCAATAAGACACATCACACAAAATAACAAACCACACCCAAACAAAACACAGCACACAAAACTACACAAACCATAAAGGACACACCACACAGAATGAATAGAATGCAAATACAATTACAAAGGCAATAATAATTCAATTAATTCAATTCATGTTTACTTACGTGCAATAACTTAACAGCACAGTGGCCAATTACAAAATTAGCACGAGAATATAAACGTACAATTAATAAATTAATATTAATAAAAACCTTTATAAAAATGTTTATAAAGAAATGGAATATACATATAACAGTTGAAATTAAGTTGTAACTGAACTCTATTGCATACAAAATAAGTAATAGCTCTATTTCATATGTTCTTTACAGCGGAATCTCTGTGGATTTCGCTCGACTTCTGTCACACACGGTAGTAACGGAGTTAATTAATATGTGAATTTAGGTTACAAATCTTACATTTCCGTGAATGTATTGATTTACACACCGGTCTAGGTAGCTTATAGGCTTCTTACGTGTATATCAAGTGTTATATATTGGTGTGAGCCTATTTTCCCCGTTACAATGTATAATTTACAGTATATAATATGAAATGATTCTATAATGTTCTGTGAATATGGTCGATTAATTATAGGAACACTGTGCTGAATACTGTTCACTGTTTCGAGTGTGTCTGGAGTAAACAACATTTTGGTAACTAGATCGTTTTCCTTCGCCCCTTCATGAAGTGTAGGGGCAGAGGGGGAGGGGAGAGTCTCGAACACCGCTTCTAAATTGCTAAATAGATTAGGATACTTCCCCTCTTCTTCCTTAATCTGATGATGGGAGCGGTTTTCTGAAAGATTTAGAAAAATCCTCTGCGTAACATATTCTTCCCTTCTACGGCTGTACAGGCCTTTGGTGGGCCTTGGCTGCTTTTTCAGTTTCATATTCCTATACACAGTCGGTAGGGCTCCTTGAATGGGAGATCAGCCTTTTCCTTTTTTTAATCTCTCTCAATAGGCCTACAGCATACGCCAGATGGGAAAGATTTCAAATTAAAGCCACTCCTTAAGAAGATCTGCAAAGGGTAAGAGTAAAAGTAAAATTTCCCTTGTGTTTGATTAAACACTATATATGAAGACGTATGGAGAATGGAGGTATAGCTCCAACATTCTTGACCAGGGCACTAGATGGATGTGAGCAATAGGCTTCACCCCCTAGCCGCTTTAATCCCAGGGAAAGAGCCCCAGGTAGCCAGTTGATAGGGAGCCGGTGGAAAAAGAGCCGGCCTAAACGCTGTGGAGCAGAGATAAATTGCATTCTCTTGTGTAGAATCGAACCCCGGCCGCTAAACCCGTAGCCCGTCGCTATACCGACTGCGCTGTCCGGGCTCCCTAAATTAGATACGCCTTTTTAATTTCTGTAACTTATGTTGTTCGTAAGTGGACAGGTCAAATTTGATAAATTTATGTACCAGTTTATTCTGATAGGCTGATGTTAGGAGACTGGCCGAACCAAATTCTTCAGAATCGCCAGTGATCAAAAAATTTATAACCGGTTCAAGGACACATGTTACAGCTGATTCAACTTGTTCCGTTTCATTTACGCTAACTTGTGAGAGCCTTCACTTTTTCAAATGTGGCCAGCTCGAAGACACACGCATTTATGGGAACCTACGTCTTGCTGGGGATTGAAATCAGTAACCTCGCAAATAGCAAGTATGAGTAGTAACGATTGCGAATATATCAACGGAATCATCATATCACCAAAGCGATACAAGCAGTTTAACAGAAATTCAGCAATGACGCGTTAAGGTGAATTGATTTGGTGCGCAGTCTGTAGCGCTGTGTCAGTACGCCGCTCTACAAGGTTCTCCGTGTTATGTTCCCAGATAAAGAAAAGAAGCTTTCAAAGTCATTCACCATAACTGAATCGCTAAATTAGGAATGATGAAAACTTGTTCTGAAATCATCTGTCAGAAATATGAAACAGCTGAAGGCCTCTATGAAATTCAATTTTCCAAGGACAAAGAATTTCGCACCAGTTCATTAAAATGAAATAAAATAGAGAGCCGGTCATTAATGGTATTTGGAATTGTCGATTGGAGCATACAGTCTGGTTGTGTGATGCTCGTGTTGTGCAATTCTTCCTTTCAGATCAGCCATATTCCTGTAAGCTTCCTGCCTGAGGAAGGAGGCGGAGTGCAGACTCCGAAACGTTGTTTCAAATAAGAACAGAGCGATACATACTGACCAGAAAGCCATTACTTTCCCACAATCACGAACTTTAGGTATCTGTGGTCTGCTCTGAACAAACAGTTAGGGTCTCTTTGTTTCTGATGACGAATTAGACGCCGAGGGACAGAGGCGTAATTTCTGTGATTCGCTGCCGACGACAGTGTGCGTCCCTCTTTGCTCTTCGGAGGAGTTGCCGTATTTAGTTAGTAGGGACTCTTGTCGAATTTGTAAAATAGGTGTACATGAAGTACCGGCTTATCAAGAATTTTCGTGTCAGTCCCTTTGTTGTGGGAAGCATTTGCAGTCGCCCAGTCCTTCCTGTTTACATGTGCCCTGCATTATTAGTGGTAGGGTTCTCGTTAAAGCTGAGATCCTATTTCAGACACAATGCTCCCATTTGCATAAAAAGGGTAAAGATATCCATGTAACAAGTCGTGAAGGCCCATAGGGTTGTGAGACGTCGAGGTTCACACATTTTCTACACAATCGGCTCACAGATGACCATGAAGTTGTCAGCCTTAGCGCCGGCAGTCCTTTAGCCCCAGGAAGATTCCTGGTACTCATTTCTGTTATAGGTTGAGTCGACCCAAGGCCCACAGTGCTGCTGGAAGGATCAGATCAACTGAAAAAAAAAATCCACCTCATCGGGACTTGAACCCGTGACTTTCCGACCTCAACAAATTACGCTATCGCGTGCCCCCTCATATTTGCATTTTCTTTTATGTTTTATTGTTTTATTCACAACCGATATGTCAGGTTTAATATTAGGAGCTGCTTCATTGGAGTGGATATAAATGTCGGAGTACAACTTGTATTTATATTATGTGCTTATTATGTCATGCCCATTATTAAAGTTACTTTTCAAATATTTGTCCTTGTGCTTTTCCATTGGATCACACGCGATCTAAGTTTCACGATTCATAACTTTGCTGTAACGTTCCCTGCTGCAACACGATTATCATCCGAAATGAATCATTTTCTGTTTTGATTATTACCATCTTCGTGTCTGATAATTAGTTTTACCAATGCGTACGTTTACATAAAGCCAATAATTGTAACCTAATATCCAGATCTACAGTATTACATGTATATAAGTGTATAAAGTGATGACATAGACAAAAGTTTGTTAGTTCCACATTCTTTTTCAAAAGGTGCCTCCCATGAAAAAATAGCAAATGTAAAGAAAAAAAGAAAACTGCTCTTGGCGAGTCGATCCCACCAGACCTGACAATTCTGCTGTTACATGTATGGGTTCTAGTCTAAACCAGCTTCATACCCTTTATGAGAAGCGTTGCTATTTTGGTGAAAGTGAGTAGATATTTATAGTAGAAACAGAAGAGGAACGTGGTCTAAAAGTCACAAAATAACATGCGGGTGATACAAAGAAAGACACGCGGCACCGTAGTTTGTTGAAGCAGTATCCTGCAAGCCGGAAGGTCGCGGGTTCAAATCCCGATGAGGTCACTGGATTTTTTCAATTGACCTAATCCTTCCAGCCGCACTATGGCCCTGGGGTCGACTCAGCCTCTAACAGAAATGAGTACCAGGAATTAATTAAATAATTTTCCTGGGGAGTAAAGGAAGGCCGGCACGTAAGGCTGACAACCTTACCGCCATCTTTGAGCCGATTGTCAAGATAGTGTGGGAACCTCAACGTCTCACAACCCTATGGGCCTTCACTGCCTGTTACAGGGATAGCTTTACTTTTACTTTATGATACAAAGAACTTAGAAGTAAATAATCATCACTCAAAATAAAATTTGTTCATCGAAAAACAGCGGACATGCTCGTGTACATACTTTCATTTGAATTTAGATCAAATTATCCATAAATCCATTGTACCGAAGACTTGTTTCTATTTGCATAACATTTCTTTCATTATTTGACAAAACTACTACAATTTCCATCATTCTCAAAAATCCACAGGTTTCTTTATGTAAGCCTGCCATATTTTGAGTTGCGAAAGTTACGGTATCTTTACGTTTAACATTGTGGATTGCACTCTCAAACGCAGCTATTATTAAACGTGAAACATATGTGACAATCGGAATTGTCTCGGCTTCAGTTCTACCGTAACGAGAAGGAAGTAGGCTGTCCGTCCGTCCGTACGGAAATACGGGTTGCTGCACCGGGCAGGCCTCACCGCAGGGCAGGTGCACGGAGTTGCTTCCTGAGGGAACTCAGAGTCCTGCTCGTCAGCGGGACTTAGCGACAGTTGGGACACTCCTACCGGGGAAGCAGAACTCCTGTGGCACGCTACCAGACTATCCGCAGGAAACAAATATCTTAATTACTCATGCTTCAAGGTCTGCCAAACAAAAGCACGCCACCATTTGTGTTCACAAACCTTCTTAAAACGTTGCGCCAACAATTGGTTAATTGGATAATTTTTTAGCAATTGTTGTATGTTTGCCGAATTATAATATGGTAATAATGACAAATGGAACAAACAAAGAGGGCAAACATGGCGCTGTACGGTAAATATGTTTTGTTGGTTTGTGCGTATTTGAATGCAAACGTTAATGAGACGCTAGTGATAATTACAGATGGGGCCTGCCATATGGCACCACACAACTGGAGGAGACTATGGCGTGTGCAGTAACTACGGAACTGGCACGGTACACGCTGCAGAGTGTGTCAGAACGTAAGAACCAATTTTATTTATTGCTAGTTGGGTGGGGTGTACCAGCCCCAGATGATAGGTGAGGGTGATTGTGGAGCAATTGGTGGAATAAAGATTGGCAGGGGTAACCAAAGTACTCGGAGAAAACCTGCCCCAGCGCCACTTTGTCCACCACAAATCCCACTCGACCAGCCCCGGGATCGAACCCGGGCCTCCGCGGTGGGAAGCCAGCGACTAACCGCTTGAGCTATGGCGCGGCCCTTAAGGCCCAATTGTAAGTACTTGACCACTGTAGTGGAAAATAGTACGTGCCCGAGAACTTGGGGGTCAATGTGGTAAACTACAAAGCAGAATTCAGGGTGGAGGGTAATGATTAATGAATATACATGAAGCATTACATAAATGCGGTTGGAATGTAATTTTTCAGAACGTAAGTACCAGTTTTGCACACGACAGCTGTGGATAAGCAAGGCGTGTCCAACTCGGGGGCCGATATGGCACCCCACAGCTCTAGTTATGATGTATCGGAACTGGTGGGCCGATATGACACCCCACAGCTGCAGTTATGCTGTATCGGAACTGGTGGGCCGATATGACACCCCACAGCTGCAGTTATGCTGTATCGGAACTGATGGGCCGATATGGCACCCCACAGCTGCAGTTACGCTGTATCGGAACTGATGGGCCGATATGGCACCCCACAGCTGCAGTTATGCTGTATCGGAACTGATGGGCCGATATGGCACCCCACAGCTGAAGTTATGCTATATCGGAACTGATGGGCCGATATGGCACGTAGCGTAACTGTAAGAAACTCTGTTGTGTACTAAGGTCTAGTCAAGGACGTTTCCTATTATCTGCTACCAATTGTAACGGCGTTCTATGTCATTAATAAAGCAGTGGCAAAAGTGTTGTTCTTCTGCATGAATTTTGTACTAATCCTTCGGACCGCACTATGGCCCTGGGGTTCACTCAGCCTCTAACAGAAATGAGTACCAGGAATTAATTAAATAATTTTCCTGGGGAGTAAAGCGAGGCCGGCGCATAGGACTGACAACCTCACCGCCACCTTTGAGCCGACTGTCTAGATAATGTGGAACCCTCAACTTCTCACAACCCTATGGGCCTTCACTGCCTAGTACAGGGATAGCTTTACTTACTTTTTTACTTTTTACTTTAGTAGCGGTGTCACACGAAGCACAATAACAGACAAACAGTATGAGCGCTACAGTCTTTTTCGGCAATAAGTTCATTGTCAGTCTTTCAATTCAATCAGTCAAATGAAAATGAAAACTATGCCACAAGAAATTGTGGAGAAATCATGGGTAGGTTATTTCAAGCGGATACTCCATTGCACTACGGAATTTTCGCCTCGGGCTAAAACAGAACAGCGTGTAGTGAGTCGCGAGTCTCGCAATAGCTCATACACACGTCCTCTGTGTATCATTTCTTGACAGGGCATTCTCGCGATCAGATGGCGTGTAACGGGACAGGTCCCGGGCAAAACACGGTTGAGTGACTGTTGGCTTCCTGTGTGGGCCCCATTGTACAATGTCCCCTTTGCCTTTACCATGCAAACTGCCCCGTACTGACATTGCGCGCTATCTCTCTACGTTGCATACATAAAATTTGTATCCGTGTCTTATACTTCCAAAAATGTAGCCCCATATTTTGGGCAGTCTCAATTAATCTTAAAGAAAACGGATTGCTACGACTTGTTAAATAGGGTTTAAGTCATGGACGGAGTTTTACATACAATATATTAATTTTTCCGTCTGTTATCTAAAAGCCCTATGCTACAACCCAGAAGTTCGCGGGTTCGAGTCCCAATGAGGTAGATCTTTTTCAATTGACCTAATTATTCCAGCCGCACTATGGCCCTGTGATCGACTCAGCCTCTTAATAGAAATGAGTACCAGGAATTTTATTGGGGTAAAGGGCGGCCGGGGCTAAGGCTAACAACTTTACCGCCATCTGTGAGCTGATTGTCTGGAGAAAATGTTGGGAGCCTCGACGTCTCACAAACCTATAGGTCTTCACGGCCTGTTACAGGGATATCTTTTAATATGATAAACAAATTTTTTCCCTGTTGAAGAGTTCTGTCTTCTGATATATAAAGCCGTGTAGTCTGTTGGAAGTCAAATGACGTTTCGGAGGAACATCTCACCTCCAAATTCAGGGAGGAAAAATAAGCCGAGCAAGAAGTCACCGTGAAGACAGGTGGCAAGCACACTCTGAAGATGGAAGCAGCATATTCCTGAGAAATATTGCTTGACTTTCAACGGTACATATAGCTCTATATCCCAGAAGACAGAATCTTTGTAACCACCGCTGTGACAACCTAGAATCCTGCATAATTTTCTGCTGTTTTGTATGAGTCTAGAACTTTGACTCTGATGCTGAGGGAAGGGCATAGGCAGTGACGCAGAGGGCATGAAGCTGGCTGTGACAGGCCGTGGAGGTTCGTAGCGTTGCGAGACGTCGAGGCTCCCATACTTTCTAGACAATCGGCTCACAGATGGCGGCAAGGTTGTCTGTCTTACGCGCCGGCCGCCGTACTGTTCCACAAAAACTATTAGAATTTTCAAACGCAGGAATAAGACTAGGGGATGCGTTTAGTACCGATGAGATGCAAGAGAAATGCGTACAAAATTTTGGCAGGAAATTCTGAAGTAAATAGCTCTAGGAGTTGGTACGCGGATAAATTAATTGTAAGGAATATGATGTGAGGGTGTGGACTGGGCTTATTTGGGTCAGAAAGGAGACGAGTGATGGGTTCTTGTGAACACGGTAAAAACACTCACTTTCCATATAATCTGGAAAATATCTTGACTAGCTGAGCAACTACTAGCTTATCAATAAAGACTCCGTCCCATGAAGGTAGTTTGTTGGCCGCGCCATAGCTCAAGCTGTTAGTCGTTGGCTTCCCACCGCGGAGGCCCCGGTTCGATCCCGTGTCTGGTCAAATGGGATTTGTGGTGGACAATGTGGCGCTGGGGAAGGTTTTCTCCGAGTGCTTCGGTTTCCCCTGCCAATCTTTATTCCACCAAATTCTCCATCATCATAATCATCTGGGGTAGGCTACAATAGACTAATCAGTTGCCGCCGTTCCGATTGGACCCAGCTGGACACCATCCCCAACTAAGCGAATTAAAGAAAAGGTACTTTGTTCTTATTTTCCATTAGTCCTGCTTTATCCAATCACCCTAGCAATTAATACCAACTGATGAACAGAACTTCTGACGTTTCTCATTTCTCTGTCTAGTATTCCGGTAATCCTAGTAACTACAGGTAAAAATTACGTGAATTTTATACAGAATTTAAGAAGATAATTGCAATTAAAGGAAATTATGTAACTGCTTACACACTCGCATTTACACTTGTTCTCATATGTTCCAAATTGAATGTAACCTTCCGAAAATTAGAGCATATGTAGTGAAGAATGTAACGTCACAGGTGTTCAAGAGTAGTTCGGAGAGAGCCCGACATTTCGGAGAAACACTTGGTCTCTATCTTCATGGTAGCATAGTAAGCCTGTCTTGGGTCATGTCACTCCAGTATAACCAGCTCATCGTAAAGAAAATTTTAATGCCTTAAAATGCATATCGCATTAATACGCTTGGCTATAATGACAGATATTATTCCATCTGGCCTATGTTTACCCAGATATGAGATACATGAGACATTCCTGTTTTTTTACTGTAGTTTCAGTTCCCTGCAGTGAAGTATCTACAGAAATATATTTTGAGGTTTCCACTGCTGAGATTGTTCAGATTCTGTTATTTTTGGTTTAAGGCCATGAGGTCTTGTTGGTAGATACCAATAATTTTTGAAGGAATACGCTGCCTTCATCTTCAGGGTCGAACTGCATAGAACGAGGAGCCTATTCGGTTGTGTGTGTTCACGGGACATGTGCATCGCCTTCCTTCCAAATTGTTATATACTGTAGCCCCGCAGCTACTCACTATACATGCACCAACCCTGAAGATGGAAACAATATGTTCCTCCGAAACGTCGGTATTCGCCTAGAAGACTACAATACGACAGTCCGGAAGACAATAATCTGAGTATTATATATACTGTTCATTAGTTCTGCTTTCAATAAATACATCTCAAGAGGAAGTGTGTGTACTTCGACTTGGGGCACACCTTTCCTCGCTATTTCACAGAAACCTGTGACCATTCCTTAGCCACGCCCTTGCTCCTAGGATATCTTATCTCTGGTATGAATTCTTCTAGAATCCGCCGCCTGCCCGACGTTAAGAAGGGGCTATTGCTCTCAGGGCAACAGTGTTGCAACGCAGTGCAGCGAGATGCTAACTACGCAGGTACAGTTCACACCATAAGTTACGACCATGACCAGCATATACCCACGTTTTGAAATACGCCTATAGAATCCTATCTTATTATTCAAACTGAAGTTCCAAATTTGGTCTTACACGAAGAAATGTAAATATGTACTATGGCCGCACCGTAACTCAAGCGGTTAGTCGGTGGCTTCCCATCGAGGCCGCCCGGATTCGATCCCAGGTCTGGTCAAGTGGGATTTGTGGTGGACAAAGTGTCGCTGGGGCAGGTTTTCTCCGAGTACTTCGGTTTCCCCTGCCAATCTTTATTCCACCAACTCCACAATCACCCTCACCTATCATCTGGGGCTGGTACAATAGGCCAGAAGTGACGGCAGTACAAGGGACTTAGTCCCACCCCACTAGCAATAAAAAAAAATATGTACTGTACGTGAACACGCCAATAAACTTTCGAGTGCATAAAATTTTAAGAAATTACGTATTGGATAGTTGAATAAGCGGCAGCTTCTCTAGAAAGACTCAGCTCCGTGCAGTCAGTTGATGATCTGAACAAATAATGCTTTGGCATAGCTCTCAAGTAACTTGTGATAGGCGCCATATTGAACAGACTGAAGCATTCTTCTCTTTAGTTCAGCTCCATATGTAGACGAAATTATTGATCATGTTTACGGAGTTCGACGTAACAGGTCCAATAGTGTTCGGATAATCTGCGTTCATGGGATGCAATAGGACTCTACGTCAGCTGTTCCATATGTCAAGAATGCCTATGACTCTGTTAGAAGCCTTGCACGGTACAATATTTCATTGGGTTTGGCATAAGAACGGGTACACGCATGAAACTGCTTAGGGCAAATAAACTGCATTTCAATGACACCTGTATTAAATTGTGTACAGGAGGGATTTCCTTCTTATAATCGTCTGAAACAAAGTGATATTTTATCGCCATTTTTTTTTAATTTCGCTTTAGAACTCGCCAATAAAATGTTAAAAGAAAACCAAAAATGAACGGAATTTAATAGGACACATCCATTTACAAATCAGCTCTAGAACCAATTCTTACATTTTGTCACATGATTTCAGTGATATGCTTGCTACCATTCAGTCCAGAACCTATTGTTTTCTCGTCTGTTGTCCAAAAACATAAAAATTAGAATATACAAAATTATAATTTCTGCCTGTGGTTCTGAATGGGTGTGAAACTTGGTCTCTGACATTAAGGGAGGAACATAGACTGAGGGTGTTTGAGAACAGGGTGTTGACGAGAATATTTGGACCAAAGAGACATGAAGTGACAGGAGGTTGGAGGAAACTGCATAATGAGGAGCTTCATAACTTGTACTCTTCTCCAAGTATAATTAGAATGATCAAGTAAAGGAGGATGAGGTGGGCAGGGCATGTAGCATGAATGGGGGCAAAGAGGAATGCCTATAGGATATTGGTGGGAAAGCCAGAAGAAAGGAGACAACAAGGAAGACCAAGGCGTAGGTGGGTGGACAATATTAGAATGGATCTTAGAGAGATAGGATGGGATGGTATGGATTGGATAGATCTGACTCAGGATAGGGACCAGTGGAGGGCTCTTTTGTACACGGCAATGAACCTTCGGGTTCCATAAAATGCTAGGAAATTCTTGAGTAGCTGCAGAACTGGCGGCTCCTCCAGAAGCGCTCAGTTCCATTAGTAAGTAAGTATACAGGGTTTAGATTGGTAACCGGATGTATTGCACACTTACACGACTCGTTACCACACTTCACAGATTGCTGTCACAAAAACTGGACTTCTGTCCCGGTTTGCTGCGCTGCTTGGTAACAACTTCCAACAGTGGACGTTCCTCTCTGATCACGGACTCACGTCCTCGCAGTCTGACGGCCGTCTCAGAACTCTGTGTAATGGCCAAAGTCAAAGTCACAGTTACTTTACGACTGTCGGTTTACGACTAATCAGTTTGTCTTGGTGTCAAGCCCCTTGAGACCCGCGACCAGAGTTTTCTTTTCAACTCAACTCTTGCGGTATTAATCCTTGTGTAACATCCTCTCTGATGAGAAGATGGGTTTTTCTCTTATGAACACGCTTGGCCTTTCGCCAAGCTTAAATTTTGCACAAATAGCATGTTATTGATTAGTCCTGTGTCAGTAGAGGCTTTGCAGAACAGATCATGCGTCTCTTACATATCTTATGCTGCAACGACAGCCTTGTCATTTGAACGGTCCTAAGCTTGAAACCGTCAAGGTCAAGCTCCTCATAATTTTTGTATCTGGCTTCTCCTTGTCCTACACCCCGAATATGTTCATTCTCGTGATTCCGCATCGAGCAGGACGAGAACCAGCCGCAGGCTCTTGCGATCCTGTGCTTTTCTGTGCTTTCAGGTTCTCTAAGAGCGCGGAATATTTTTGATTTGGATTGGTCATATCTTACGCTGTAACTGCCTTCTATAAGAAGTTATTGAAGGAAAGATAGAGGGGCGGATAGAAGTGACCAGAAGACGAGGAAGAAGACGTAAGAAGATGCTGGATGACCTTGGGGACAGAAGAGGATATTTTCATTTGAAGGAGAAAACTCTAGATCGCATCACATGGAGGAACTGTTTTGGAAGAGACTGTGGACCTGTCGTCTGACAGATTACTCATGAATGAATGAATGAATGAATGAATGAATGAATGAAGAAAAATGGTTTTTTAAGAAGGACTCTTCTCCGCAGAATTAGTGGATTGAAAACAAATTCCAAGTGGGACACAAAATTAATAGCTTTGCTTCAATAAGAATGAAAAGGTTATTTACAATTAGAAAACCTCCCTGGAAACAGTATCAAGGTAAAAGTGGACTTACCGGAGATTACAAATAAAAATTGCGCAATGAGAATTCGAGTATGGGTCTCTTCTTCTTCTTCTTCTTCTTCTTCTTGCTTGATAGTCTAGGTTGCCTCACTTTTCCAATCTTCTCTTATTGTAGGTAAAGCAAAGGGAACACAGGACCTGAACATTCAACTGAGAAACTTGGCCTCCAGTGACGTCGCCATTTCCAAACTTTGAAGAGACGGTGAAGGTAAGAAAAAAATGGTTCTTAATTATGTAAGTATCTGAGCTGGAAGGACGGTAAAGGGGCTCAGAATCTGATCCAGTCTTGGAAATATTTTCGCGGTGCTGAATGTCCAAGTTATGTTACCGCAGACTTAGCTATTCAGTCAATCGTTGAGTTAGTTAGTTAGTTAGTTAGTTAGTTAGTCACACATAAATATATCGGCAATCACATCTCTAAATAATCGCTATTTATGCACATCAGCGAGACTGAATGCTGATCGGAATGGACGCGTGCGCTAAGGCACGAAATGTCTTCGCCCGTCGAAAGAGTGCGGTCGTTGACTCGAAACATGTCTGTCTGTCTGCGTATGTTCTGTTTGTGTTGTCCTGTATAGGTAATGGCTCTACGAAGGGCTGATCGCCCGCTTAATGAGTCCTAGAAACCATATGTAAGATTTATAATTTCACAATTAATTACTTCTGAATGCGAACAGGTGAGAGAGCTTACTTCGTCAAGGAAGAAGAAGCTTGCAAATTCAGTACTAACCGAAGCAACGAGACAAACACGCAAGAAAGGGCCACTTCTTTACAATGGGAACCCCTCGTGCTCTGTTATGGATTTTGTTGTTGTACCGACAGCATTCACGCAGGTTACAGGGAGTATTTGTGTTGACACTATGCATTATTCACACGACGCTTATTCACACACGCGTGCTTCTTGATGGACAGTGAATGCTTGTCCGTCAGCATCTGTATGCAGTGCGCCACTCAGTGTCAGCCCTGGTTCGAAACCCACCATTCTTTTCAATGAAAAATATTTTATGTAATTTTTGCAGTGCATCAGAACTGTGAGAGTTATACCGGAGGTTCCTTTTGTACTAGGGGCTCCACTTCGTGTGCTCACAGTTCAATTATATGATTAAATATAGAAAGCAATAAAACTGCGGGTTTCAAAACGCTCTTCTAAATAAGAATTCTTTCATAAGAATGACGACAACCGAAGACAGAGAGACCTACATGCTACTACAAATATTACTGCAACCAACGCGTAGCACACACACAGCACCCTTACTATTTTATTGTACAGAGAGACGTGTCTCATCTACTTTTCTCTATTTTCAGGGGATGTTAATATTACTGAATGTTTTATATAATTTGTTACAGTACATTTATTACAATCTTTTAATTTTCTAAAGGCCTACAAGTCTCTAAACTTACGTCTTTTCTCTCTTATTCATGTACACATCCCGTCATTGTTCCATGTTGTTTGTTTATTTGACGACGTTGTCTGTAAGGTTAAGTCCGCCTCTATGGTATACTTGTAGTTATCAGAGTTCCTGGCTACAGATCCATAGGCCCCGGGTTCGATTCCAATTGCAACAAGATTTTTTTCTGAGAAGTAGTGCTTCTGGAACGGGGTCCACTCAGCCTCATGAGGATAATTGAGGAGCTATTCAAGGTTTGAAAACCAAAATTAACGGCCGTGTGGATTCGTTGCGCTGACCACGCTACACCCTCCATCCGCAAAACATAGTACTAACTTCGCCGATAACCTGCGGTCGCTCGGCCGGTATAGTTCGCTTGCAGACTACAGGCCACGAAGTTTGCTTTCATTTGTTTGTCAGTAAGATTATACGTGGTCGAATGTTCCAATTGTGCTGAATAGTAAGTTATGACGTCTGTAGAAAGAAACGTTCTCGGCCTGCTTTAAATTACCGCCACGGCATTTGTCTAGAAGGAATGAGAATTGTTAAGAAAACCCTCAGTCAAAATGGTCGGTTTTCCTATCCAGATTCGAGGGGAGTACCTCCCGAATACAAGTCAGAAGCTTTAGATCTTGAGCAAACTTGCTGGATTTGTTCTCTGCTACTTTACCGCCGTGCTGTCTGAAAGTACCCGACGTGCGAATGATGTTGAGTAGTAGTGACATGATCTAAGGAAGAACTTAAATTCGATTCTCTTTTCCGTCACTTCCAAACCGGCTCTGGGCTCCATAAAGTCTCCTACACCGGGGGCTCTTTCCCCGGCGTAATGCGGCCGGGGCGTGAAGCTGATCACTCACCTCCATCTATTGCGAGTCTAAGAATAGCAGAGCTGTACGTTTACACTCCTATACGCCTTCATCATGGTGTGCTTAGTTAATTAAACATAGGGGTAACCTTATCTTTTTACCTAGACCTTACGCGAAATTTATACGTGAATAGTAAAGCCTAGCTTATTCATGTTTGTTCTTCTTCGCTTCTGCTTTACAATGTAGAACCCCGAGATGTAAAGGTAATGTAGAACACTGTGTAGACTATGTGTGGTATGTTTAAGTTACGGACAAAATTATTATAGGCTGGAGAAACTGCACTAAAAGTGAAGAAGAGGTAAAATTCTGGACAGGAATTTTTCATTAATTGTACGAAAATTCCAGCACTATAAAATGAATTTAAGTAAACATTTATTCATTTATTCAGTCCTGCGAGATAATATATTCTGTTGTTGCACAAAATGAGATTATCGATAGCAATAAATTTCCCGACATTCGCATGAATCGTGCCAGTGGGGGGTTGTAATCCGGGCCCAGACAACACAAAGTGGTGGGTCACTCCTGCTGCAGGCACATAAATCCCCGGATGGGGCCACTTGTTACATGCCCAGTCAACAAAAGCCGCGGGTTTCAATGCAAACTATTATTGAGTCGAACTGGTGCTCGTGACCTAGCATCATGACGCTCTCGATGAAAAGCTGGTCCCTTATTTATCGACGCTTTATCAATATCGGAATGTTAACTATGAATGAAGATTTCGAACGGATGGAAGAAGATACCTGCATTCGCTAGGGAAGCCTGAATTAGTAGTAGTAGCAGTAATAGTAGTAGTAGTAGTAGTGGTGGTGGTAGTAGTGGTGGTAGTAGTGGTAGTAGTGGTAGTAGTAGTAGTTGTTGTTGTTGTGGTGGGGG
>NW_019736394.1:1014382-1019530 GCF_002891405.2 Cryptotermes secundus
AGTAGTAGTAGTAGTAGTAGTAGTAGTAGTAGTAGTAGTAGTAGTAGTAGTAGAGCAGCAGCAGTGAAGATAACTTGCTTTAGCTTAGGTTCGAATCGGGTATTTCTCGACTTCATGTGAGGCATGCTGCTCGGGCGAGTTCGGTTCAGTACTGATTCTAGTGCCTCAGTAGTAGCGGCAGCCTCGGTGAAAGCAATTTTAGGTTGAAGAATGCTGTCTTCTGGAATGCGGCGCCGTGTAGCTCTTGTATGAACCGACATTTCGGAGGAACGTATCGCCTCCATTTTCAGGGTAGCAGGTGACTGAAGACTGAGCTGAGTCTGGTTCTTCGTAAGCGGATTTTTCTATCCTGAAGGTAGAGGCGATAGGTTCCTCCGAAACGTCACCTCACACATGATCTACACGGCACCACATCCCAGAAGACAGCATTCTTCATAGTCACCGTCGTGAAGGGGCACGCGGTATCGTAGTGGTTGAGGCACTGTGCTAGAAGCCGGAAGGTCGCGGGTTCAAGTCCCGATGAGGTCATTGGGTTTTTTTCAATTGACCTAATCCTTCCAGCCGCACTATTGCCCTGGGGTCGACTCAGCCTCTAATAGAAATGAGTACCAGGAATTAATAAAATAATTTTCCTGGGGAGTAAAGCGCGGCCGGCGCGTAAGGCTGACAACCTTACCGCCATCTTTTAGCCGATTGTCTGGATAGTGTGGGACCCTCAATGTCTCTCAACCCTATGGGCCTTCACGGCCTGTTACAGGGATAGTTTTACTCTTTTTTACTTTTACTCGTCGTTACAATGCAAAATTCTATGTTACCTGTCGGCTACTGTAGGTGGTATTTTTCATCCAGGGTTCATCGTTATATTTTATCTGAATTTAAAATAGCGCGTGTATTATTATCTAAGTTTTGGGTTATATGTATTTTATATCTCGTGGTGTATGTAAATTACTTGCATGTTTTTGATACTATGTGCATATAGTGTTATTTTTAGTTTCTTTTAGTTTTTATATGTGTTTCTTCTTTCCTTCTTGAATGTGGCGTCGTGGTTGAGTTTTCTCTGAATGGAAGTGAGTGAATTATTAGTTATCATATTGGCCTGAATTTCAATTAGCTATATCTCGTCAAATGTTAAAACATTTTATCTTCATTTCTGTTTAATTATAAAATTTCTAATATGGAATATATTACTATTACTTATTTCTCTTTAGAATGTGCTGTGTATTTCTAATCGTGTGGACGTTTTGTGTGTGTGTGTTGTATCTGTTCCTAATTTGAATGTGGACTGGCTACTGTTTATGTTGTAGTGGGTATGTAGCTTATGTATGTATGTAGCAATGTTCCGGGGGAAGTGGGTGGTTGTGTGATGCTGGGGTAAGGGTGTGATGTGGGGGAGGGTCTTATAAATGTGTATTATTAGGATGAGTATATTTTATTATGAGTTCAAATATAGGGTTATGTATATCTGCGAAAGTGTCATCAGTTCGTAGCTTCTGTCTACTCAGTTCATATATGTGAAAGCGTTCAAGTGCGTTTAGTAATTAGTCCTCCTTTTTTATGTGCAGCACTTCCATTGTCTCCTCGACTGTATACGAGTATATGCATGTTCCGTGTCGAGTATGTGTAGAGCATATTTTGAAGTTGGTTGGTTTGTTTTTAATGGCCTGAATATGCTCTATATACAGAGTTTTAAATGTACGTCCTGTCCGTCCAATGTATCTTAGTGGATGTTCATTATATTTTAGTTGGTGTACTCCGCTCTGATTGCGTTTGTCTCTTATTCCTTCTCTTGATTTAGGTAGTTTGTTATTATGTAAGTGGTTTGGAAGGCTATTCCAATGTTTGTGTTCTTAAATAATTTTATAATCATTCTCGTTTCTGAACCACAATATGTGTAGGTGGACAGTGTCTTCTGTGGGTTTTTAGGAGTAAAATTTTGTTTTTGTGTTAAATGTATTATTTCTTGTTGGTAATGGTTTTCTTAGTATTTCTTGCATCGTTTCTAATTCTTGGTCTTTATTTTTATAATTGTGTATGTGTTAATTCTGTTAATTAGGTTATTTACATCAGATTTCTTGTCAGTTTAACGCCTTTACCGCTTTACCCCAGCAAAAAAAAAAAAAAGGCCTCTATTTCCCGTGGGGGGAAGGTTGGGTAGGCCTTACAGACGGTTTGGATGATGTGGAGAGGGGAGGGCTCTCTTAATCCTGCCGGGCCCCAGTTCGTGGACCATACAACATGTAGCTTGTCGCTGTACCGACTGAGCTACACCGTTTCCATCTATTTGGTGGGCTTGTAACTATACAGACGCATGTGGGATAATGATTCTAACTATGATTAATTCTTTCTACCTCGTTCTGCAACTGCCTCTGCAATATTCCTCACGTTAGGACCAGATTTTTCTTCTTGGGAAACACTTCTGAAGTGAGAATAACAACACAGATTTCCCAGATGAGTTTATTGTACATTTCAAATTTTAAGCACACGACGAAATCATGCTTATGGAAGCCTCCCTGATCCTACAGCCAAAATATGGAGGCAGGCCTTTAATTTCTGTTACGTCAAAAAATGGAAATATAATTTCACAAGAAAACGACCCGAATACTCAGTTACACACAATACTTCGTTAATGAACTCCGGCAACAGAAACATCTTGAGAATTCCTCCCCTTACAGGGACCTGTAACCTTGTCTCCCAGTTCGTGTCTAGCGGGTCAGTCTTTTCAGCCATCTAAGGTCTCCCATTCTTTCTTACTCGCATATTAATAATATTTGAATAATTTATTCTCTATGCCCGGCAAGTTGGTTTCTGCTCTCCTTCCTGTCCACCAACTCCTTCGTGACAAAATAATTCCTAGAATGCTACTTTTTACAAATTTACAGATAGATTTATTACGTAACTTAAGTATTACATCTTAGTCCACGGTTTATGCTAACCATCTTACAGTGTATACACTTTTCCACCTTAATCTTCACTTCTACATTACATGTTTCAGCACTAATGTGCCACCCTCAGGTGTCTTTATGCACGTTAAACTATTGTACGTGCATAAAAACACCTGAGGATGGCACATTAGTGCTGAAACATGGAGCGTGGAAGTGAAGAGTAAGGTTAGCATAAACCATGGACATGAATCAGTGTAACAGGACTCTAAAATATAACATTACATCTTAGACTGAAAGATTTGGTACAGCGGATCTCCTTTCTGGATCAGAGGCTCCATTTTCTCATAGCTTATCTTTGAGAAGGCTATTAACTTTCCTCCGTCACTTGCCCAGAGAACTTCTCTTTGTACCCAACATGAGGTGCATCGGTTCACACCTCTTTTCCGAAATGATATAGCGCCATTCACAGTAGACAGACGGATGGGCCCAAGGAAGGATGAGCTGATGTAGGCAGACAGTTCTGTCACTTGGCCAGCTTCTTTGCTGCTCCTGTGTAAACCAGGCAGTGGAGTGGTGCGGCGCTGGGCGATACATCATCCGCACATTGTCGCCGGCTTGTACTCCTCGAGGCACCGCTGAGATAAGCCGCTTACACGCAGCTGTGAACCAGGGCAGGCTGCTACCCGCCGCTTGTGAGATGGGTCGGGAGGCCATTCTATTCCTGCTAGGGGATCCTTCCTTTTCGACACTGTGCAGCATCCGTTGCGTTCCATAATTAGGAATGCATGGAGCTTTACCTCCACAGTCTTTGTCTGAGCTAGGTATAGAAAATCTTCTTATCTTTATGTTTTTGAAGCCATTGTTCATAAAAGTTATTAATTAAATTTAAGTTTACTCTTAAGCGTCCCCTGGCATGAGGCGGGCCGCGAACCCAGAGTTGTATATCTGTAAACTACGCTTTTAGGAATATGATTTCGGAGATCGCGGTTGAAATATCGGCAGTCGTGTTCTTTTCAGTCCCTCCAGGCGAATTTCAGGATGCTATGTAACTTAAGTGGCAAGTACTGTCTTCGCTCGCTTGGAAACCGGGATCGTGGTTTCGAATCCCAATCAGGGCATGGATGTTTAGTTTATGTGTGTGCGTTTTTCTGTGTTTGTGTCCAAGTAGAGACCTTGCGACGAGCTGATCACCAGCCCAAGGAGTCCTACCGAATGTGTATGATCTAGAAAAACCGAAGTGAACGGAGAAATTCATGGAGGTAGGCCTAGGCCCATTGAGGCTGTAGTGCCAATGAAAAAAAAAGTAGCGTAAGTAGTTGAACCAATGTCATTAAATAAACATCAACATTTTGCATGTCTTGTGGGAACGTCAGCTGGTGACTTGTGACTTGTGACTTCCGACTGTGGCATACAAAAAGGGGTTTATATTTCTTTTAGAAATCGCACCACATAAGAAAGAATTAGCTTGTACGTGCAAGGTGGCTTTTGTGGGGGTTAGCGGAAACGACGTAATGGGGGTGCAACAATGGGGCGCCTGACAAATGACTGGCGGGGCAATCCGCTTAGCTTCCTGCGGGTAATGGTGTCATAATAACAGGGGAGGGGGAGAAACCCAGATTTTTATAGCTCATCGGTTGGGAATCGTACTGACACCTGGACCCTGGCCCATTTCTCACCCTGACAGGTCCGTGGCACAAGGACACAAGGGACACAGTCCAAGACGTTCATCGGCCCCACTGACTAGAGAAACGCTGTTAGAGACACACAAAAATCTACCTGGTCGAAACATAACCTACACAATGTTAGTCGCCCCAGATACCAAAAGGAGAAGGGGCATTCGCGAAAATAATGGCTCAGTTCAATTCAATTCCTAATCACTTGCCTTTATGTGCAGAGCCAAAAGCTACAAGCACAGTTCCGGAAAATTCGCAGGGTAAAATACTACTACTACTAATACCTATCATTATTATTATTATTATTATTATTACTAATTTAAATTTTTAATAATTTTGCTCATAATCCTAATGTTCTCTGTTATGTAGTACTTAGTTATCATGTTCTTGTTACCTCTTTGTTTGTTTGTTTGTTTACTTTTATGTATTAATGTGTTTTCTTCCTCCAGTGCTTGCCTGTAATTTCTCTGTCTCTTTATATGAGTGTTGTGTTTGTCCATAATGTAATTACTAGCATCTACTCTGTGCTGTGTCTGTAATTGGCCTTGTGGCTGTTGACTTGGCACACAAATAATAAAATATTAAATTATTAT
>NW_019736394.1:1019946-1076335 GCF_002891405.2 Cryptotermes secundus
ATAATAATTCCATTAACACAAATGTAAGTTGCTATTGGCAATTGAGAAATATAAAGTGTAAATATTTAGAAATAATAATAATAATAATAATAATAATGATAATGATGATGATAATAATAATAATAATAATAATTCAATTCTACGTTATGTACGTGCAAATAATAGTAACAATTACAACAATTATAGCGACTGAGGGAAACGTCCCTGGTTCCAAATACATCAACGTATAGTGATAACTTTACCTTCTATCTGTCTATGGCTCTACAGTCTTTTCGTTGCACTTTGACCGCTTCTTCCGGTTCCTGTTGCTATACACAGTCGGTAGGACGCATTGGTCGGGGGATCATCCCGTCGCAAGGCCTCTATATACATACAGTAAAATACAAACAGAATAAAGGCACACAGACATCCATGTCTTGAGTGTGATTTGAACTCACGATCCCAACGTTTGAGCGAGCGAAGATTGTTCAAGCCTTAGACAGCGCGGCCACTGTGATCGGCAAAAATTCTCCCTACCTTATGTAGGTATATGCAAGATTTTAAGTTCTCACAGCGATGATTGTAAATACTCCTTTATTCGGCTTCACAGCGTCACATTCTAGAAAACGGTAATCTTAATATCTGTTTCGCTGCAGTCCATTAGCTTACCGTATCGAATGAACATCATGAGCTCTGCATTGATATGACCGAGACAACAACGTTGCAGTGTACTGATTCGGGCATTGGCCGAAGCAGTGGCACGAAAATTCGTTTCGGATCCTCAACACGTAATTTCGTCAGAAACTCTAAAGTGACATGGAAGCCAAAATATGCAAGCAGTGATGAACTCTTCTTTATTCGACCAGATTCACTTGACGAGGCTTTCAAATGAAATTCCCTGGGGAACCCCCGACACACAGGCCTTGCCGTCACGTGTGTCTGGTCCAAAGCCACGTCACTGTGGATGGGTTTGTCTGAAGTGACTTGTTACTGGTCTTCAGACAAATCTGTCTTTTCAAACATTACAACATTCTAGGAAACAAGTTCAACACCACTGAAATATTTGTATCTCCAATCCGATTTAATCTACAGGACGCAAGCAGTGCCTCTAAGGCCAAGCAGGTATTTCGGCCTACCTGAATATAAAATTCGAAATTACCAGAGATAATAGTAGTAGTTGTAAGTACGAGAGCCATTGTACATAGCAGGATCTCTGTTAGGAATTTAATTTACTCTTCTTCGAGGCTATGAATGGAACCTGAATGGCTCAGTCGGTATAGTAACTGGGGGCAGACTGAATAATCAGGATTCAAACTCCGAGAGGGACTTCTTCCTCTCCACAGAATATAAAACGTCTCAGGGACCCAAACATCCGTCAAACCAAAGTCACAAACGCCTTATCCCCCATAGAAGAAGACCCCGGTAAAAATTATATAAGTTATTGGCTAGGCCTCAGTGTTAGGCTGGGTACTATAGAGAAGAAAGTGTTCTCTTGCTCCTGCCGAGAATCGAGCTCCGACTGTTCAACCGTCCAACTCATAAGCCTGTTACTATGCTGACAGAGCTGCCCGCTTCTTCATTTCCATCTAGTTAAATATCCATGGAGCTGAAGAGAGCAGTCTTCTGGGATGTGGCGCGGTGTAGATATTGTGTTAATGGACGTTTCGAAGGAACGTATCGCCTCCATCTTCAGGGTGTACCTGCTCATACTGGTTTTTCGCTTGCGGATTTTCTTCTTCCGCATGCGAAGAACCGGTGTAGGTACAAATAGACTAATCTCTAGACATTCTATTTTCTTCTACCCTGAAATGGAAGCGATACGTTCCTCCGAAACGTCGGTTAACACAATATCTACACGGCGCCACATACCACAAGACTGCTCTCTTCATAGTCACCGACGTGAGAACCTCAAAACTTACATCCATGGAGCTACTCTACCATTTCCCAATGCATCTTCATTATGTGGTGCTTAATTAAGCAAGGAGACAGTTTTGCTTTGGTCTATCGCAGGGGCCCGTCTTCGGCTACCAGAACACTTTAAATCCCATTTGAGGCGTGTATGCTTTGTATTCGTGTTGTCCTGTTTAGGCAGCACCCTTACGATGGGCCGATTCCCCACCTAGGAGTCCCGAGAAACGTCTAAAAGATTTAAAATATCAGAAATTAATTCAGAATTGGAATAGTGAAAAAGGCCCAGTCAATAAAAATTGAGGAAGAAGAGAATTGTGTCCTTATTCAACCAAGATTTTGAATGTGTAGAAGTTACGCATTTTTTATTTTCTGGATTGTAGTTCAGTGGATTTCTTATTTATTTTATTTTCGTGAATTAAAATTTTTGAAGCTCTTTCAAGATGATAACTGGGACTTCCAAGAATCCGTTGGACAAAATAAGGCAGATTTGTAAAAACTTGGTCACCTGTGTGGAAGAAATTTTGTGACCCCGTGCACCGCCCCGCAGGTTTATGTTGCAATGGGTGAACGGAATGCACGAAATATTCGAATTTAACGTTTCAAATTTTTGCGCAAAGAGGCGTATTTTTTGTTCAGTTCTGAAAGTAAGACTTGTAATAGCCTGTACTGTGAGGTTATTCGTATTTTAGGACGTTCTTAGCCTATATACTTACAAATGTAAGCCTAATGTTAGATCTGGCCATTAAATTGTCTTGAATTCAGTTCTAATATATAAAGATCAAAACAGGGCCCACTCAGCCTCGTGAGGATAATTGAGGAGCTATTTTAATGGAAAAGTAGCGGCTCCGGTCTAGAATACAGGAATTAACGACCGTGGGGATTCGTTGCGCTGATCACGGAACACCCTCTATCCGCAAATTTGGCACTAACATCGCCGACAAGCGGCGGTCACTCGCTCGGTCGGTATAGTTCGCTTGTGGACTAAAGGCCACGTAAAGGTCAATAAGTTTACCGTCATACCTCCGTGCCCAGCATCTGGTCTGTGAACATGGTGAGCACCATGAGATGGCAGAGAATTCAATAAGACACTTAGGGGCGACTTCATCGTATTTCGAGACCACAACAAACCCTTTTCCTTTGGTTCTAGTATGATAGAGGTCTACAGAATAAGAGATTTGATGTTTCGACAGCCAGCTTCTTCAAAAGTGAACGTAGCCCGTTCATTATAATTTACGTTACGAAACAGCATCAATATTAATGCATGGATTCGTAAGTAATTCAGCAATTGCATCAATTGCAGTGGTTAAGTAGCATTGAATGTGATTATAGCGTGACGTTTAAACGCATCGGTGTTAGAAAGGAGGAGATCGCTTCGTGTTTGAGGGCGCTATCCCAGTGTTTGCACTGGCACGCTTAAGCGGAAACATAGGCCAGGATATACAGATTTACCTAACATATTAATAAAAGAATTCTATATATTTTAAATGAAATTATACAATTAAAGAATACAAGGAAACTTAACGAGCTTAAATAAAAGGAATTCATAAGCTCCGGTCGGAGAATATTATATGAATGGGTATTTTTTTATGCTAGTGGGGTGGGACTAAGTCCCTTGTACTGCGGCCACTTCACCCTATTGTACCAGCCCAAGATGATAGGTGAGGGTGATTGTGGAGCAATTGGTGGAATGAAGATTGGCAGGGGAAACTGAAGTACTCGGAGAAAACCTGTCCCAGCGCCACTTTGCCCACCACAAATCCCATTTGACCAAACCCGGGATCGAACCCGGGCCGCCGCGTTGGGAAACCAGCGACTAACCGCTTGAGATATGGCGCGGCCCTCATGTGAATGGGTTAATAACGCGTGTATGATTAATCTAATGTTTATTTTACCGCAGTTCACAAGTCAGTAATAAATTACGTAAGTGCATAACTCACATTTTGAAGTGGTGTATAGTGTGACAATATATAAAAATGATAAAATACGAGTAGACACTCATTGCCTTTTATAATTACAGATAATGTGGCTCCAGTAAGGAAATATCATGTAAGGCTCATCTTTTTTTTTTTCCTCCTTGGCACTACAGCCCCAGTGGGCCTAGGCCTACCTCCATGAACTTCTCCGTTCACTTCGGTTTTTCTAGATCTTACACATTCGGTAGGACTCCTTGGGCGAGTGATCAGCTCGTCGCAAGGCCTCTACCTGTAGACAAACACAGAAAAACGCACACAAACATCCATGCCCTGAGTGGGATTCGAACCCACGTTCTCGGCTTCCGAGCGAGCGAAGACAGTGCATGCCTTAGACCGCTCGGCTACAGTGACCGGCGTAAGGCCCGTCTAGCCACAATTTATTACATGTAGACTAGGTACAAATTAAGTGTTAGCGCGATGTTTCATGTTTGCATTAGACACTTACAGTGTCCGCCGAACTTGACGAATACAACAAATTCTTTTTCAAAAACTGTTGTCGTCTGGTATGTGGCACGGTACAGCCTGGTAAACTGTTAACTCCGTGAGCTTGCTGCCTCCATCTCTCTGTAAGAACCTTGAAAACAAAGGCACCAGATTCCGGCTTCACGTTCCAGACTAACCTTCACAGTCTTGAGAACATGAACCATATTTTTTTCATGTCGGTGCCATACATCTGTCAGGATGGAAAGATGACCAGGAGACTGAACTCTTGAAAGTCTCCTTCACCTTGTAGAAGCTCATGTTTCGGAGCGAGGAGTTACTGACTAGTATCAGTTGACGTTGCCGAGCAGATTCGCTCCACAATTCCAGCAGCAGTCGCTGTTGAAACAGTGCATTAGCCCTCGTCATGTTCCAATGCGACGGAATATATTTCACATAAAGAAGCTGTAGAAATAGTTCCAGAGCTGAAAGCCTATGTTATAGATGACGTCACTTTCACTGCTTTCGTGTTTGTTTAGTTATTTTAGTCTCAATGACTTTAGAGTTAAAATTGCAGTAACCTAAACTTCATTCATGAGACCATTATGAAAAATGACATTACTGAATAAGCAGTTGCGGACAGCCGACATGCGGTGGTTCTCCACCTTGGGAGTTGGGCGTGGAGCTGAGAAATTCTTACCGCAAAAAAATAAAATTGTTAGGAAAATATCTTCAAGGGCTCGAACTTTGGTGGATTCTTTAGTTAAACGACACAATTCAGAAATGGGGGAGAAGATGAATGCATATAGGATACTGGAGGGAAAGCCATAAGGAAAGAGACCATCAGCAAGATGAAGACGTAAAGGGGTGAATAATATTAGAATTGATCTCAGAGAGCTAGGATGGGGTGGTATGGACTCGATTGAGCTGGATAACGATAGGGAACAAGGGGGATCCGTATCCTATTGTAAAATTTTTGGGTAGCTGGACAACTGGCGGCTTCTCAAGAAGTGCTCAGTTTCTTGGCGTTAGTTCATTAGTTAGTCATGTCGGTAGTGTCGTTCTCTCGTGAGAAGATCGCAGGGCAGCCATGTTGACGTTGCTGATAGATGCCACTGACACGCTGTTTGTCCGACCTCCACAAACACGGAGCAGTTACCGCAAGCCCATACAGACCTAGTGATGCCTTCATCTGAAATAAGGAAAGGACACACTTATGAAGATCCAAAATAAATCTCTTGTCATTTCTTGTTCAATCACCCAGGAACCTAGGAACTCAACTAAACACTCTTCTAGGTTCTTAACTACACTGCACTGCAGCCTGCATTAATCCAATTTACAACAGGTTTTCGTTACATAGGCTCCATATGGACAACACAGAAAACACAAGTCACGTGATTCCTAGCCAGTGAGTTGATTGGCGCGCTGACTGTTGCGTAGAAACGAGCTATAATATTCATCCATTGAGACATTTTCCACTGTTGCACGTTGGAACAGTTTCACCGAGCCGTTGCCTAGAAACACCTTTAACAAATCTGTTACAGTATGTTATAAATATTATATTGACATTAATTAATTATTTAACATATAAATTTGTTTATAAATATTTTAATAATTCAGTGTCACATTAAAAAAAAAAATATTTTTACATTATGATGCCTATTATCTTCTTCATCCTCATCATCAGTGGGACTACCGCAAATCGGGGCTGAGTCCCGAGAGGACCGGGATTAATTTCTATATCAGCGCATCCAAACAGGCTGCGGGGGCCCACACAGCCCCCTCTCCAATACGTGCCGAAGCCCCTTTCCCCCGGGTCCCTCCTCTAACCACTTACCTCCGTCTAGCTCCGAACGTTAAGGAAGACATGAGCTACACTCCCAAAGGAACTCAACGTTCTTAGTGAGCTGTAGCATCTTTTGCCTTCATATTATCGATACTAGGCATATCAATCACCTTTACTTTACATAGGAACAACAATCAAACGAAGCACAGCAAACTTGACATAGTGCATCCAAATTTATTAATAAGTAATAGTAAAGCACATTATGTTTCGGCTATATATGTGTCAGACTTTTATAATAATAAAAACTAAATTCTGTGTACAATGTTTTTTCTGTTTAATTTAATGTAAACAGCGCGTCAGATAGAAATTAAGTGAAACCATAACAAAACGTATGCTTAATAATATTGCGAAATATCTTAGTGTATGGTGTAGGGCAGATCAGTTCCCAGTTATGCTTGTACAGCTGTTGTCTTCTTCTGAACACCAATGCCAGCCAAGGTCTGCTATTTTATCCCAGTTTCGCAATACCGTCCACCAACATCCTGTAGGACTCCTTGGAAGAGAGACCAGAACGTTGCAAGGCTCCGGTCTACAGAAGTTAACACCAACGGAGAAACATGCAGATATCCATCCATTGCCTTAACTGGATTCGAATCCACAATTCGAGTATTTGAGCTGTAGAAAACTGTGAACGCCTTAAACCCCCTGGCCACTGTGATCGGCGTTATTCATTATCATCATCAAAATCATTGTCATCGTCACAATCATGTCCATTCACGTTAGAAGCGTAGCGCCCTACTAGAGGACCCACGTCGCGTGACCCATGGTCTTCTTAGTGCAGAATGTACATCGAAGCCAAGGACCGCAGAATGATGTTCTCTTTACGCATTTCCTCTCGATATCAGCCAAACCCCAGTTTATCTCCCGAAGGCGAAGCCACAAACGAGTGGAAGCGAATGAAGAAAACAGTGAAATTTCATGTTCATGACAAATTCCAGGATCTGATATTAAATATTTTCGAATTTATTGTAATTTTGCTATTAGCGAACTCTCTTTCTGCTACATAATTATGAAGGGCATATATTACTTCAGAATATTCTTGTATGTTTGATATAATGTCTTTTTTATATTGACTTTGATTTCAAACTTTCTTAACTAAAAAGGTAAATCTGCCCCATGTGCTAAATTAATAAAACGGTACGCTATACAGACGAGTGGGGGAGTGGAGGTATTGCTCTGCAACTTTTGAAGTCAGGACTAAATGGAGGTGAGTGGTCAGCTTCACGCCCCAGCCGCTTCACCTCCGAGGAAACAGCCCCTGCACCCATTTTATAGGAGGCTGGCTAAGCCCCAGAACCAGTCTGGAAATTGTGAAGAAGAGAAATCTCTTACCCTTGCCGGGTATCAAACACCGGTCTTCCAGCCCATAACCCTTCTCTATGCCGACTGACCTATCGCGGTTCCTAATTTCCTTGTATTAAAGGAATACATTTCTTCGCCAGCTCAAATGAATGGTTATAATTATTTTAATCAAGGTATCAACAAACCGAGCCATCAACGTAGAGTTCAGGTTTTATCGAATGCCGAAATGTAAAGCTAGAGAGGGCACGCGACGGCACAAAATTATTGCTAATCCAACGAGAGGTCCATTACAATAACAACACACTGCTGCGCGTTTAATAAAAGTTTTAACAACGTCAAGATGCAGTTCAAACAAGTGTACTGGATATATGTATAACAAGATAAACAGTGACACAGCCGCTAAGCCTGCACTGCGGCTCCCGAGATTGACTAACGTGTTTGAGCTACGGATTCCAGCGTATTAACTCACGGGGTTCGAGGCAAACATCTCAGGTATTTGCTGGGGGGAATTCGCAAATATTTGTTGTCGAAAGGAAGTGTTGACATTAAATTGTGACGAATATAGTCTACATGCATACACACTACAGTTTAGATGGCGGTGGAGAGCTGAAATGATGGCTGGAAGCAGCATTTAAACGACCTACATTTCTCTCTTTCTCTTTATGCCATGCGCGCGACGCCATGTCTTCATTGTGAGTGACGTCACGTGTTTGCTGGCTGCAAACAAATGACAGAGAGGGAGAGTGCGTTCAACAACCAACTAGCTAGTATTGGTTGCCTTCTGTCTTCTTCTTCTTCTCTTTTTCCCAGCGAGCGTTGCGCAGGCTGGCTGCATTAACACGTCACCGTATGTGCTCTGTAAACACGCGTACAACACTGAAGATAATACTTAAAAATAGCAAAACCTCACTCTCTCTCGTTTCAAACACAATAATGCTTTCATTTCTTTTTATTTCTTTCTCAACAAACTGTCGTTTCGTAAAATGTAAACAGGATTTCATTGAAGAACGTGATAAACACAAAGTGAAAAAGCTGCCACTAGAAATGTGATTATTACGGTGGGACAGAAGCAAACAGAACCGTGTAATTGAGTGTCCGATCCTTGATAAGTCAATGTTACACTCTTATATGTGTACTTTTCCAATGTGTGTATTTGCTTTGTTTCTTGCATTTTGTGCTATCTTTCAGCACATCCGAGGAGTATCCCAACGTTTGTTTTATAATGAAGTGGCAAATTACAGGTCGCTGTTGCAGCTCCCTGTCAAACCCACGGAAGGAAGTATGTTTACACAGGAAGAGGTATCACTAAATCTCGTTACATCACTTCTAAAGCATATCGCAGAAAAGTAAATAAATATTAAAAATAGTTTCCGTTTTCGTTTTAAATTTTAGGATCCAAAAGGATTAAATTGTGTACATTTAGGGTGTTATTATTTCTTTGTTTGTCCCTTGAATTAAAATATTATTCGAAGAATATGCGCTTAATAACTCAGTAGACAACGAGCATGCCATCAAAAAAGTTCCAAAGGAAATTTTATAATTTTTACAAATAAGAAAAAGTGATCCAGGAAAACCAAGAAGAAGATTTATAAATGGCTTAAAGTTTGAGGATAGAATGACCTAATAAACTCAACCTTTACAGACTACGACGACGACGACGGTGATGATGATTATGATGGTGGTGATTGTGGTTCTGTAAATTGCGTAATAACTACTGTAATTCAAACAGAATTTTGAAAGGAAAATGACGAGTGAATTGAATAGATTTGTCCTTTTCATATATTCACACAACTAGTAACTATTTCAACGTTTAACGCCAAAATAGACCAAGTTGTTCCTGTTTAAAACATTGTAAACCTGATTATTAAAATACAGGCACCCATGGTCGAGACATTAATAGCATTTTACCTTTTCTCAGTTACATGTTTTGCATCAATACCCAACTGGCGCGATCCCTAGGCCTATTGGTTCTGCACACCTTCGTTTAGATTTTCTAATTTCTGCTCATATTAAGGGCCCTTCTGCAAGGTTAAGTATTCCCAAACTAGAAATGACACCAATATTAGAAAATGCCTCCACGCTTTCCTGTGGGTTAACAGCAAAGATTTCAATGCTGTGAGTAGGCCACTAAACTCAAAATTTGCCCCCACGGGTGCCCATTTGTTCACCCCCCATTTGTCTGTATAACAGTGCTAAAGGTAGAACAATAAAGTTGTTATGCCGTGGATGTAGGCCTATAGTTTCAGGTATGTTTAAACTCGGCCCTGGATGGAGATGAGTGGTCCAGCTGCTTCATCCTGAAGAAGTGTTCAATGTGTTCGTTGAATGAGATTGTACAGAAAATCGCCCCCAGATCCATGGTCCTCGCTTCATCTAGCCAGGCACCCACCCGGGAGACGAGGTCATCTATCCGTCCATGATGTGTATGTATTGGCCGTCTTCTTGTGCACTCAGTCTCACATGTCACTTCACTACATGTTTCGGCATCACTGTGCCATTCTCAGGTGTGTTATTCACGTTAAACCATTGCCGAAACATGTAGTGAAGTGACATGCGAGATTGTGTGCACTAGAAGACGGCCAATACACGTATATCATGGACGAGAATCCGTCCAACAGGACGCTAAAATACAACATCTATTCGTGTCTTCATTTCTTCTTGACTGGTCCACATATTTTCTCGAAGGACCTCAAGTCCTCGCTATTGGTCTCTATCTCGCACTCCAACCTTTCTTTGTTGGTTTCCATCTTGGCAGGCATTCCTTCCTGGTCGGCTTTCATTTCTTCTGAATTGGTTCTTATTTCAGGCTTCATTTTGGTCAGCAGGCTGGCAGTCATTTGGCCCATCTCCATAGTGTGGTCTCCAATCCAACAATTAAATCAAATTGATCAATCAATCCAATCCCACTTCTGACACCATTTTTCACGTGATGGTGTGACTATAGAAGCGCTTTAGATTGGCACACCCACCGCATTTACTTATTACTTACAGTAGTCAAGTAGATTGTAAATTGACGTAAAAAAAAGATTGGCAAGCTAAGAATGGAACACACATCACAAGACACGGTTTACACAGAAAATAAGAAAAACGACCCCATAGCGAATGAACCACACGCAAGTTTTCATTAAGACACATAAGATGAATAATCTTAACAAGTTTTAGTGAGTGTAAATTTATTATAATTGACAAATACGCACTTTTTAAATACTTTTAAATGGTGTTGTGAAGACATATGAGGGCAAGCAATGCAACAGATTAGCGTAAATAGGGCATCTGATGATGGCACTATGTTGCCGAAACATGTCGTGAAGTAACAGGTGAAATTGAGTGCACTACAGGACGGCCACTGTATACATATCATGGATTGACAATCAAATTTACTGGAATCTTAAACCACGAGTGACTACATTATACAGGTCACTATCACACACACAGACTAGTGTTCTCAGTCACGGCCTTCACTGCGCTGCTCGGTAACGGCTTCCAACAGTGGACATTCCTCTGCTCCTGAACTCACGTCCTCGCAGGCTGGCGGCCATCTCACGTCAACCTCCTACTCTTATAACTGTCATCTCAACTCTAGTTCTCCTTATATAGCGTCGGCACTTCCAACTACCGTCGGTAGGTCTGTTAAATTGCTGCTGGTGGTCGCCAGCACAGTCATTCCTCGCTTCAGTCTCCTAGAGATTCGTGACCAAGCTTTTTATTCTCTCTTAGACATGCACATCTTTCGAAATTGGCTCTACTCTTCAACAAAATGAGGGGGTCGGTCTTTCTGCCTAGGCGCTATATTTATTGCACCGTAGTTTCAGCACGAGTTCATCCGCCCTGTCACGGCGTCCAGGTCACTGTGGAGTGCTGTGTGCACTGTGTATTGCACTGTGTGCAACCCTTGTCCTTGCAGTATAGAAAGTAAAGTTTATGCAAATTCCCAGAGGTTTCCTGTCAATGCAGGCTCGTGCAGCAGGTTATGCCTTAAGTTGTGTAACTACTCTGAAACTGCAATTAGTCAGCTGAACTGCCGCAGGCCTGGCCGCCGCCAAGTTTAAGCCTCTTGTACTTCTCATGTCTACTTCCCCTTGCCCATTACCAAGTGCATTTGGATTTACATGATTTAGGACCATTTCTGCCTGTGTCCTGCACAGTTTATTTATATGACCATACACATAAGGAATTTTGAAAGCCACATTCAAGTCGCGGACCGGTGTGCGCATGTCAAGACTTCCCGTAGTGACGAGTGCTCTGTTCTGCAGGAGCTGAAATTTCAAGTCCGCCGTATACTCCCATGTGGGACAGGTGTAACTGACCTAATCAGAGCTTTCTCTGTAGCCTCATCATGGACAGTACAGCACTTCGACTCTTGGGTTACGTCGCTATCCTCGCGGACAGCAAAGAAAATACTGTTCCTCTGTTGAGGTTCATTCAGTCTTCCGCTGATGAGTTGTTTACTGTGCCGTAAACTAGCTACGGTCCTCTGTTCGGTTATGTCACAATATAATATTCAGAACATCTGTACCTGAAATCAACCCACTTGGGAATTATGTGTAATTGTCTATGAGTTTAAAATCTTTATAACGTGTAAGGCGTTCTTTAATTATATTTCTTTGAACTCTGTCTACAGTCCCAGGTGTAACTGACCTAATCAGAGCTTTCTCTGTAGCCTCATCATGGACAGTACAGCACTTCGACTCTTGGGTTACGTCGCTATCCTCGCGGACAGCAAAGAAAATACTGTTCCTCTGTTGAGGTTCATTCAGTCTTCCGCTGATGAGTTGTTTACTGTGCCGTAAACTAGCTACGGTCCTCTGTTCGGTTATGTCACAATATAATATTCAGAACATCTGTACCTGAAATCAACCCACTTGGGAATTATGTGTAATTGTCTATGAGTTTAAAATCTTTATAACGTGTAAGGCGTTCTTTAATGATATTTCTTTGAACTCTGTCTACAGTCCCAATTAAAAAAAAAACACTATCTATCTGAAACTGTCTCTTTCTCCTTCTTAGGTGAAAGCGATAAGAGATAATAGAACCTCCTCCCTTGGGTCCGCAGGTACAGGCACCCACGGTGGTGTTACTCTGGCAGCGTTCGTGGGATGAACCAACCGTTATAAAATAGCCCCTCCATTTGAAACAAATGAAAGTACTATGAATGTCTACAGGCCTAACGAAGTTCACATATTCACTACTTACGTCACAGGCTTCACGGTGTAGGCTACTTCCTGAGCAGGTGAAAGTTTTCCAGGGGCCAGGGAATTTCCTGCGGTTATGTAATCTTCATTACCACGACCACAAGTGCCGAGTATTGCAAGGTTCGCGTTCTCACGGCGTGTTTCTGTAACATAAATTTCTTTATTTCTACCGAGAAAATTCATTCAAACAGTAAAATCCATTCTAAAAGAGAATTTTCTGTGTATTCTTCAGTAGGTCAATATATATTCGACCACGACCATATTTTCCATAAATTTCCTAAACCATTACACTCCAATCATCCATCCATTAGACGTTATATAGGTAGGTCTTGTATGAGATACTGGAAGGGTCGTTAAATAAACCATAGGCCTAAAAAGATTCCGTGGCCTGTAGTCCACAAGCGAACTATACCGACCGAGCGACCGCCGCTTCATGGCGAAATTAGTGCCAACTTTTGCAGATAGAGGGTATCGCCTGGTAAGCCCAACGGATCCATGCTGCCGTTAATCTCGGTTTTCTAGACCGGAGCCGCAATTTCCTTGAAATAGCTCTCAATTATCCTCACGAGGCTGAGTGGACCCCGTTCGAGACCCACTACTTCTCAGGAGAACTGGTGTCGCCGGGAATGGAACCCGGACCTCTGGATCTGTAGCCAGGAACTCTGACCACTAGACCACAGAAGCAGTCACCATAGGCCTAAACAAAATAAATAATGCAATACCGAACAGTCTGGTCCAGAAGTAACTCTAGAATTGTATTTAGTAGGTGTTCGGTTGGAATCTGTGCAGGGGTAGCTTCCGACTGACGTTTCCGTGGTCTTCCTCAGTCCCTTCAGGTAACTCCTAAGATTATACCACTACTATTACCTTCCAGATCTGTTCACATTCATCGGTAATCCCATCACCTAAAACCATAGTCTCAATAGAGAAACCGTCGTTAGAAGAACCCATGAAACTCTTCACAAACCCCTGAAGTGCTTCTTCCATTGGTGTTCTACAACTACAATATCTCTCGGTATTTCTATGCCACCGTTTTCAGTTTATTAACGTGAGGAATCTGTGGTCTAGTGGTCAGAGTTCCTGGCTACAGACCTATAGGTCCCGTGTTCGATTCCCGGCACTACCAGATTATTATGAGAAGTAGTGGGTCTGGAACGGGGTCCACTCAGTCTCGTCAGGATAATTGAGGAGTTATTTCAAAGAAATAGCGGCTCCGGTCTAGAAAACCGAAATTAACTGCCGTGGGGATCCGTTGCGCTGACCATACGATCTTCTCTATCCTCTGAAGTTGGCACTAACTTCGCCGACAAGCGGCGGTCGCTCATTCGGTATAGTTCGCTTTGCGGACTACAGGTCACGAAATTTGTTTTGTTTTTGTTCTTTTAATGTGAGGAGTACAAATTACCAAGTTTTTTCTCTAAGCACAAGTAAATTTCTCCTTCTCAGAGATATAACAGTTTCAAGCCCTCCATTCGGGTGGCATATCAAGTTTCACACCCATACAAATCAAATTTCAGGAACTGGTATAGGCCTGTGTCAGTTTTCACTTTTGGCACACATGGCTGTTCCTACATGGCTGTCAGGCCTGACAGGGATATGTACTTTTCCACGCTCGAATTTGAGCACAGTAGCATGCAGAAATGGTAGGAAAATTGAGACAAAATAATGACGTAGATAAGCTGAAACAAAAATAGCTGCAGTATTTGCTCTCCCACGCGTCCGCCCGCTCGCCCATCCTTCATTGTCAACCAGTTGCAGAACTAACGACTGTTTGCCGATTCGGCAGGAGCTGCATAATTAATGATTTGTAAATTGTGCGATGGGATGTGTCGGCCAGATAGTGACTGGGATCGATCGGCGCGCGTCGCTTCTGCGCCTATTGACGTTCCTTTCATTTCCTTTGTCATATTTCTCGTTTCTCTTCTTCTTCTTCTTCTTCTTCCCTTGTTTCTCCCCTCATCACTACACAGACTCAGCTTTCAACGGGATATTAAATTAACGTTAATGGACTCCACAAATTTAGGCAGACCTATGCCTTGTGCACAGTCACTGAATGTAAGGGGAAAGGGGATTCCCTAGAAGCAGTCACTTGAAGCATTGAGGCACAGATGGAAATGCGTAGCTTGTCAGACGGAACGTGACAGTGAAGCGACTCTTTTGGACATTTCCGAGTTCGAATCTAGTTACTATATTTTTCTTTAGAATTTATATGATTTTCCGCAGACCCTTCAAGCGTATTTTTCTGTTAAAACCTTAAAATAGGTCATGATCGCTTCCTGAAATCCTATTTTCCATCACTGTAGGACAGGCCTTAGTGGGCTGAGACTGAGTCCACTCGGTACTGCGGCCACTACCAGCCTACTGTACCAGCCCCAGATGATAGATGATGGTGATTGTGGAGCAATTTGTGGAATGAAGAATGGAAGGGGAAACCGAAGTGTTCCAGAGCCACTTTGTTCATCACAAATCCCACATGATCGGATCCGGGCTCGAACCTGGGCCGAAGCAGTGGGAACCCAGCGACTAACCGCCTGAGCTACGGCGCGGCCTAGAATAGGCCTAATGACCATCTTCGCATTGGGATACTGAGAGAACGTGGTGAAAAAAATAAATAATAAAAAATGTATCCATTTTTGGTCTTGATACAAGATGCAATAAATGGCCATCTTCATGTTCTGTTCGACTTTGAGACCTTTGAGAGCAGACTGGATATAATGTGAAGAGAAGCCTCAACTTTGCCTATTTCTGCTTTATGAATTGGAGTGGCTCAGTCGTCACATAATTCTGGCCTGATTCCTATATTTTTCGAGCCAAATGACTGATTCTTAAGGTCTCTAACGACTTCGATTCCAAAGCACAAATTCTGTTAAGTAGAAAGTGACTATGATTCGAGAATGAACAGTGATTTGGGTAAGAAACTCAGCGTGCAGTGGCCTGAAGTAAATGAGGAAAAATATTAAAGCTTAGGACAGCCGAATTTGAACCGAATTCCTCGCTAATAAATGCATCAATAGTACATTAATATACTGTGACGCGTAAACCCATTTCTAGGCAACGCCCGAAATACACTCACGCAACAAAAGAAAGAGTATTGGAAGAAGTGTTTTCTAGGTGGTCCGCTCCGTGCTCAGTGCTGGGCAACGGATCAATAGACACGCATTCTGACAACAGAAGAAGTGTTTTCTATATGATCCGCTCCATGCTCAGTGCTGGTAACGGACCAATGAACAGGCAGTCTGACGTGTGACACGTGTTTTCTTCTTGGTCCGTTCCGAGTCTATATAACGAGAGCCTGTTTGTAGCAAGTAACAGATTAGAGAATTTGTCTTGGGGGTTCAGAAATTTTAGGAGAATTAGTGAAGAAGTCTTAGAAGTCAGCCTGTGAAGTCTTAGTGTGGGATTAGAAGATTTAGTCACAATGAGACTCTTTTAATTCCGTTACCAGGATACGACTAGTGAAATCTGAGAATTCTATTGCGTGTGTAAAGGTGAACTATAAATTGTGTAAATCAGCGATAGCGATATATTGCTTATAAGTAAGAGCTGGTTGTAAAAGGTGTTAATAAATTAAATTACAATCCAAACCCCGTCTTTAGTAACTAATAAACGTGACAACACATTGATTTGTAGGAGGTGTGATATATCGCAATGAGTGCAAGGGAGACGTTGAGTGGATTTTATGACAAGCAGGAGGGATTTCTCTAATCACTGGGCACAGCCTCCTCCAGTATAATGACATACGGCAAATGGGGTGTCACTGTGCGGAGGGCTTAATTTAAGTGGAGAGGGGTGAGGGTCTATGCCGGTGGTAACAATCAGGCTGTGCCCGTTTAGGTTTAATACGATTTTCTAAGAAAGAAAAAATAACATAGTGTTAATATTATTTTCATTCTTCCCCCCCCCCCNTGGGCCTAGGCCTACCTCCATGAACTTCTCCGTTCACTTCGGTTTTTCTCGATCTCACACATTCGGTAGGACTCCTTGGGCGAGTGATCAGCTCGTCGCAAGGTCTCTACCTGTAGGCAAACACAGAAAAACGCACACACACATCCATTCCATCAGTGGGATTCGAACCCACGATCCTGACTTCCGAGCGAGCGAAGACAGTGAATGCCTTAGACCGCTCGGCTACTGTGATGGGCGATTTTCATTCTTACCCACTATATATTTCGATCCTATTTTTGGGCCATTTTCGTTTGACATATCCCTCAATATTTTATATAATATTAATTGCAATTATAATTGTAATGTTATCCAGTGCCTGAGCAAATTCACTGGCCTGGATTTAAATCTAAAAATTTGCTGACAGTAAACTTCAGTTTAGTTTTTATACATGTTTGCTGATATGCGTTAAGTGTTGAAGCCTCAGTTACTGCTTCTGTCCGTCTACATGCTGATGGCCTCGCACTCCTCAATTTCTCTAGCAATAATATTAAAGTGTAGCACTCCGTTGCGCTTTTTACTTAGTGCCACTTAGCTTTTTTACAGCCTCACGTGCAACACTATCACTCTATCTATGGTCCAGCAGTCATTTTGTTGGGCTTTGGCTGCTTTTCAGTTTCTAATCCTACACACAGTCGGTAGGGCTCCTTGAACGGGGAATCAGACCGTTGCAAGGCAGCTACCTACACACAGAACAACATAAATTTCTGATATATTGGGTTTTTGGACTTTATCCATCGTCCTGGTTTTTAAGATAACAAATAAAAACACGCAGTTTCGGAAACTGGATCTGTTTCCGTCCTCAGGTGAAGGAAAACACCTATTCAGTTGGGTCCGTTAGAAAGAGCTAGCCTCAATCACTGGACAAACCGATGTCACAAAACATGAAGATTATAAACACCTGAGACCAGGCTAAGTCCATGAGAGCTAATAAGAAAAATATTCATAACAAATTGTAGCAAACACTTACAAGCGTGGAACCAGGATAGATAGATCTGTAGAAATTTATGCCACGAAACTAAACTCATAACCAGGTCCATGACCCCACATAAAATTCATAGGACATAATGTTGCGCGTGAGGCTGTAAAAACTAATTAACACTTCTTCAGCAAAGCATGAAATCTAATAGAAATCGTGTCGTTGGGGTAAGTAGTCAGAAGCTGTAAGCTATAAGATAACTGAATCTTGAAAAATATTATTAAGGTAGATTACATTTGGAAGGAGAATGCTTATTTTTCCTGCAAATGGAAGTATTCTGGTATTAATCCTGAACCTTTTAAAAGCCACGAAAGGAAAACCTCACCAGGGCAACTTGGCTCTTGTAGTAATTATTTCGAAATAAACAAATTAAAATGGGTTCTTAGGCTTTTAATTATTTTAAAGAAACAATCTTCCTTTCAACATTGTGCTCCCACCTTGAAGGACATTCTTATTGCAAACAGGAGATGACGAGGCAAATGCTGGATAGAACTGAGCGGTCAACCTTGAACTTTCAGCTAGACTCCAGCGCACCAATGACAACAGCGAAACAGCGAGAGTCCTCAGACATTTTCTGATGTTCTCAGATTGCATAATACAGGCAGGCGAGTTTTAGTGCCTCACCCTCTCGTCGATGAAGGATGGTACTTCCCACCCTTTTCTCTCTCTTTTCCACGTGTTACTTGTTAACAGACTTCGTAAGTGCCTCCGTGACTTCTGCCTCAACTGGTGTTGGAGCCTTCCTGTCATTCTTCTCTGTTGTTTTATATTCTCTTCAGAAATATTCCTGTTTCACTGATTTTTTGTACTTAACTGTAAGCAATCGTCCCTCAAGTCAAGGAGGATGAGGTGGTCAGAGCATGTAGCACGAATGGGGGAGAAGAGGAATGCATATAGGATATCGGTGGGAAAGCCAGAAGGAAAGAGACCACTGGGAAGAAAAAGGGGTAGGTGGGTGAACAGTATTAAAATGGATCTTAGATAGAATGGGATGGTATGGATTGGATTGATCTGACTCAGGATATCGACCAGTGGAGGGTTCTTGTGAACACGGTAATGAACCTTCGGGTTCCATAAAATGCTGGGAAATTCTTGAGTAGTTGCAGAATTGGCGGCTCCTGAAGAAGGGCTCAGCTCCATGAGTGAGTAAGTGTTCACCCCTAAAATGGTTGGGTTAAAGTAGGCCAGAGACGCGGGTACTGTTTATTCTGGGAATGCAAATGATCCGTGAATCCAAATGAGGATTGCAATGAAGTCACACCGAGCCTTAAGGCAGATGGTTACTACATCAACTGCGTTACAAGCCACGAACAAGTTAGAAATGTTCTAAAATATAACGTTACAATTGTAACAATAGAAATTAATTTACGGGACTTCAAGTCATTTAACACAGAAACAAATGTCGAATCGACCAATGAGGTTGCAGAAGTGTAAAGTGCTCCGGCTGTCCCTCACTTCCGATGTGAACTAATTGTTGTGAAATATGATGTGGCACGCGGCACACCTGGATATAATTGTGTGTGGGGTGGGGGTGAGGGTGAGGGATGCAATTGTGGGGCTGTCAGAGTGATGTGATGGCCCCGCCACGTGTCCCGGTGATGTCACGAACACAAAATGTTGTAAAATGTTTAACAGGGAGAATGTCAGTTAGCCTGCCATATAACAGAGAATTTCTCAAAGCCTATTGTACCCTACATGTGGCTTCGAAGAGGGACGAAGTAAATGATTATAGATTTTTGGTGGGGAGATGTCCAGAAGAACATAACGTGACGAGAGAGTGATATAACTGTGCGTATAATACAAATTGGCTGTAAGAAACTGCACTGGACTGAAATATTAGCGATGTTGTTAGCAATTTTTGTTAGGTCTAGTCGCAAGTTGTAGAATTCCACACACATCTGAGAGGAGTTTATATTGCTTCCCGAGGCACGCTCGATGGGTGTCAATACCATAAAAGAGACGAGCTGACCCACACGGATTTAGGTATTATTTTACTTGTGCCGGGTTAAACATTGTACCTTAAAGATACATGGGAAAGAGAAGATACAGTTCCCTGAGTTTTATCTCGGCACTAGGCGAAAAGAATGGTCATAATCATGTCCGACTGCTTTATCTAGCAGAAAAATCCAAAGTAACTATTGGACAAGAAACTGGTTGGGCCTCAGAGCCAGTCTGAATGTGATGGTGAAGAAGGAGATATCTATTAGGCTGAGGATCGAACTCCGATTTTCCGGTCGTCAAGCTGTAGTCACTATACTGGTTAAACTACCCCCGATCACCCCACAGCAATTAGTAAAGTTATTGACTTATATCTGACAAATATTTAAGAAAAATTAACGATTAATTCAACTTCTTATTTGCATTACACAGCCGAAAAAGGTTAAATGCTTTCAGAGAGGACTGTGGTCAGAGTTCCTGGCTACAGATCCAGAGGTCCGGGTTCGATTACAGACGCTACCAGATTTTCTGAGAAATAGTAGGTCTGGAACGGGTTCCACTCAACCTCGTGATGATAAGTGAGGAGCTTTTTTAAGGAAATAGCGGCTCCGGTCTAGAAAACCGAAATTAACTGACGTGGAGATCTGTTGCGCGGACCACGCCACATCCACTATCCGCTAAAATTGGCACTAACTTCGCCGACAAGCGGCGGTGACTCGGTCAGTATAGTTTCCTTGGAGACTACAGGCCACGGAGTTATGTGAGTACGAAAATGTGTGTAAAAATAGGCGATCCTGACTCATCTGAAGACAGTTTATCGCTGGAAGAACTGAACAATCCCACAAGAGTTCAAGTACGACACACTCCCTCAGAGCTCATATTCGAAGACGGAATCTCGCAAAAGTGGGTTAAGTTGTAAAACCCGGCGCTCTATGTGTGGCAATAAAGCTTCACTGCATAAGCTGTCTCATATAAATCTGACCTCTTTTCAGCTTCACCTACACAGAATTTGGCGCTGAGAATAGAAACAAATTATTCCAAATTCGGAACATTGATAACATTAATAAGTGTGTTTCAAACCCTTATCAATATATTTCTATACTCCTGACATGTCAGGCAACCTTCCTCACCTCCTTAAAATCTTGTCGTTCCATTTTTAAGTCACGTGCGTTCCGCTCTTCCTCTCTCAGAGAACACCGCCCCCCCTTCCGTGTTTCTTTTCATGCGATCGACTGCTCGAAAAATCGTGTCTCTATTCTGAATTGTCTTATGTTACGAACACATGAGGTCCATACATCCACTGCCCTATACGCCTTCATGGCATAACACTCAGTTAAACACAGGAATAACTTATTTTACGAACTTTTCCCATATTTCACAAACAGTATCTCATTTAAGACCGTGTTAATAGCTTAAATTTCTCCCTCCAGCTTCCGAGAATATATGTAGCAAAATATATAGGATTCCTTAACTCTTTCTGTTAAGTTAAACTGAAAGAAATTGTGTGACAAAGAACGAAATGATTAAATTACTCTTCCAGCAAATGCAAGCGTGTATTAACTCACGAGACAAATTTCCATTTCCGTTTGATTGGCTTGAGCGCGTTTGTCGTGTTTGTTTTGGGGCTCCTTCTTTTATAAAATTACTTTGATGATCTGGTTAGCGAAGAAGTGAATGAAAATGATGCGACTAGGCTATCAGCTGTTAAATTTACTGACCCAGTAAAATAGAATAGGAAGACATGCCGGTCAAACGAAGAATGAACACTTAGACAAGGAAGAGAAAACCAAATACAACTGATTCTAAACCTGACTCTCATTTTAACTGCATTTCAAAGACTATTTTGAAGACTTCAGTTAACCCTCTGAAGCGCAACAGAAGAGAGATGAATGTTACTTGAACGGACTCTCGTCATAAATTGAAACGTCTCCCAGGACTGGGTCAGAAGTGATGCTCAAGAAAAAGAGAACACGTCAGGCGAAGTTAAACCCCAAACTAAAAGGAGACACGTTTCAAAACAAAACCCCTCACAATCGAACCGGGTGTAAATAAACAGTTTTGTATGAGAGAGATGAAGACATGGATTGTTTGTGTACATCAAGAGTTACTTGTTGCACCAAGTCTTTCTTCCGATTGTCCTCCATTCTGTCTTGGTGAGTTCGGAACATTTCCTGCATCTGCACTAGGGTTTCGAACAATTTTTCCATATCCTGTTTCTCCATTTTGTAGCAGTAACTTAAGGCGTGTTTAAGTTCGTAAACCAATTCTGACACCAATGTAGCGTGTTTTGCTGTCCTTCTGTGTGTGATCCCACTTCTGACACCAGTGTAGCGTGTTTTGTGTGCACGCCACAAATAAGTTTACGCCGTTGTTTGATATAGCGAATTTATTCCGCTCGCTCACCTTACACACTTTACAATCATTAACTTTCGCAGTGTTACAATTACTGCTCACACAATGTCTCGGCCGATACTCGACTGTCTTCTCTGGCGGTTTATATGAGACTCACTGTTCGAATGCATTCAACCCTGTTTTATAACCTCGGTCGCTGCTATGCAACGAACCCTCTGTTATAACCATGGAGACTCCTGTTAGAACTACAATAGAGCGATTGTTGTTTCCTATGCAACGGTCTGTTCTAGCGTTTCCATAGAAGTGACTCTTCTGGATTCCCGACACGTTACATTATAATGCACCGAAGGTCTATATAGATAACCACGAAAATTGAAGGCGAAACAAGAAGTTCGTTTACATAATCTCTTCAGTTGTTAGATATCAGTTGCACTACACCTCTCCCAAATTGCATCAGTTACTCATGTCAATGGGACATACTCGTATTTCTTTAATTCAACTGCATTGTTTCATTTCCCTAAATGTTCTGCGACTTTACTGATAATTTTCAGGATGGTAATCACTCAAATCAGATAAATGATACAAACTCCGTCCTAAGTGCAAACAATATATATTATATGTCTTTGATCTTGTTCTTTCTACACTACTTGTTTCGGCCTCTATCGGCCATCATCAGGTGTATACTCTTAACGTTGCTGCCACACTGAACCCAGTCTAAAATTTAACATTTAAAAACACAATGTCACATTCTTCGTATTATCAACATCTACATCGTTGATATGTGTCTGGTATGTAGATTATGTTGCACACGTCAAACCCGATATTCTTGTAGTAGCACTCTAAAAATCTTTAGTTATGATGTTTTTAAAACCTTTTAAAATTTTCTCTAAATTTTAAATTTAAAATTTCAAATTCTTAGGGTTACTCGCCCTATGTCTAAGTGCTGGAGCGGCTAGTTCTTGTTTTCACACTGTACAGGTGTTATAATATATAATATAATATAATATAATTTTGTAAACTCAAATCAGATGTTTGCTTGGGGAATTCCATATCAGTTGAGCGACCGCTGGCCTCTCCAGAAGATCTCTGTTTCATGGAGTTAGTAGAGACTGGAACATATTGTAGTGATACAAGCCATGGCTAGTTTTACAATCCACCTATCGCTTTGTCTAATTTATTTGCCAAATATACATAGATTATACCGTCGCTGTCATCACTTGCATTGCTGCAGAAACCCTGGCTGTAACATTATCTTGTCCTGCACATTATCTGCACTGCTCACTCGCTCGCCAACCCTGCCACACGTTGTGCCACTACAATCCTTTACGCTTTGCCAGCCAGGATATTCTACAGAATGTTCAGCTAGGATGCCATTCATAAGTTAAGTTGTCCTGTGCTTAGTTAAGCACCATATCATAAAGAAGTATAGAAGATTGAAGGCATGACTCCATGTGTTCTTAATCGACGTGAGTGACCACCTAAAAGCTCTGGTCGCTTTACCAAGGGAAAAGGAGATCATAAATTTCGGATATATATAAGATTGGGTGAGTTCCGAAGCTGCGATGGACGGGGTGGCATGGAGGAAAGCCTCTGCTCTGTCTTCAAGACAGGAAGCCATTGTGCCAAAACCCGTGCAAAAGAAATTGGGCGTCATAAATTCTTTTCAGAAGTTATTATTTTTAACTGTCTCTTTAGCAAAGATGGCCAGACCTTTTTTCTAGAACCGATAACCTAATATGGAATAAGTTATTTGTACAGAGAACGGTTTAACATATATTTGAATAAATTATTCAAATGCATACCTGCCTGCTTTAGCCCTGCATCGGAACTGAACTGTAAATTGTCCATAGACTACAGCAGGTTCAGGGTAATATTTACACTCAGTACATGAGTCGGCCATTTTGACTTTCTCAACATGTGTACATTCGCTCCACCAATGAGAATAAAGAAGTGGAGACATCTCAAGACAAAGAGAAAGCCGTTTCTTAGTTACAAATCCATTCGAAGACACACGCTTAATCTCACTTAAGTAATAAAGTTTGGAAGTAAATGAATGCATGACACAAGCAGTACACGGAACAAAATAATTAATTTAGAGTTCGCAATCTCTTCTCCTGTCTAATAAAGTAATAATGCATACCCCGAGGCTTGTTGAAAAGTCAAACAAACTCCGTTTTGTTTCGTACTGCTGTGCTTCTTCTATCGTTAACTCTGTCTCTTCCGTACAGTCACCTCCAAAAGTGGCGTGCCGCCAGCATAAATGTGATTGCACTAAATTTATTTCAATACTTTTTGGAACCGAAAGAGGGGGATCCTTACTATTATTTTATATAAAATAATTCCAGTTCGATATTACACGCCATGATTGTGAGTTGCATGTAAATTCCCGTGTGTTGTAGAGTGGGACTGCGAGAAACACGCGCTGTCTTTACTCCACGCTAAGCATTGGGTTATAGGGTGGTTGGGACAGAGTAGATTATTGTTTTGGACGTTGAAATGAATGAGAAATCCAAACTACATATCAAATTTAATGACTGGGGTCTGTGCATACCAGAATGAGTCATAGAATAATTTACTTCTGTCTGATTGCTTCATTTATTATGATATTACCTGTTATACTTGAGATCGCAACAGATGCGCTTTAAAGGAAACAAAACCAAAAAATCATAGATAACCAGATTGATTGTTGTGAGAATTGGTCCAAAAGTCGAATAGTTAATGTTCCTAATGTCAGACTATTGCAGTACACATATGGATCTTTAAGATTTGTTGAAATTTAAGACAAAATGAAGGAAATATTCATTTTTATTTGCAAGAATATTTTAATTGCGTACTTCAGAAATGACAGAATATAAGTTGCGAGTAAGTATGAAGAATTAAACTTTCATTTAACTCACAGCTACACAACAATACGGACCTTGCTGTGTGAAGTAATCTCAAACAGACACCTTCAACCTGTTCCTCATGACAGCAATTCACAGTTCGTGCATATAATCCGTGGCGTTGTTCACAAGAACATGTAAAATAATGTAACATAATTACTGATGGCGGATGGAACAGATAATAATGGCCGTAGCCGGTCACGGTAGCTGAGCGGTCTAAGGCATGCACTGTCTTCGCTGGCTTGGAAACCGGGATCGTGGGTTCGGATCCCACTCAGGTCATGGATGTTTAGTTTATGTGTGTGCGGTTTTCTGTGATTGTATACAGGTAGTGGCCTTGCAACGAGCTGATCACCCGCCCAAGGAGTCCTACCGAATGTGTAAGATCTAGAAAAAACGAAGTAAACGGAGAAGTTCATGGAGGTAGGCCTAGACCCAATGGGGCTGTAGTGCCAAGGAAAAAAATAACAATGGCCGCAAGGGTGGCCAAGTTCTCCGAGGGCTGCAGAGTCGAGGAATAACTAAGTGGGTAAGTTCGTACAGCACTGGATTGAAATGTTTCGACTGTAAGTTTTGGCGATAAATACCTAACATCATGCAATGGCGAATCCTGTTCGTGTTATACCGAAAAGGAACTGCACGACCCGGCTTTACTTGTAACCGATATCTATCCTCCTCTCTGTTTCATGGCTACGCAAAGGCGAAAGTAAAGTTTTGGGCCTATCGGCACGAAGTGACTTAACCCGGCTCTCTGTCCTGATGGACACGAAGGCAAGAAACACAGTAGCCTCTAATCTACGAAACAGGCTTACATGAAGCTAATTGCAATCAAAACATTATAACTTGTACTGAGCGGAAAAGAAGAATTAATTATATTTATATTTCTTTAGGTTTGGTAATTTTGTGGGCGCTTTCCTGGAGAAAAGAGGCATCCATCACTGATTTCCAGACCCGGTCACAATTCAGTGTCTAAGCTAGGAGCTGGCACTCCCTTGCACGCAAGTGGGACTTCATTGGCTCTAATTAAATTCATTATTCCTGGCTGATGTTTCTGCGCATGCTTCAGTACTGGAACATCCGTACGCATTGAGACCTTTTGGCTATAGAAACTTTACTTAAAATTGGGGCTGGAAATGCGAAACAAACATTTCCTTCTCTTGTTCATGAAGCGGACAGAGGGGTTCCACACTCTCAGCCACAACAGCTTAGTCGATGTAGCAAATAGGTTACGGGATGGGCGACTGAAGAATCGGGGTTCGATTATCTCCAAAGCATCCATATCGGCCCCGAGGAGCACCTAGGCTCCGGTGCGACAGTTTCCAACCAGGGTAAAGCAAGAGGAGCTTGAAACCTCCCGTCTAATTCCGAAGTGAAAGTTGCTGGAGCTATACCTCCACCTTTTACGGTGTGATGTTTAATTAATTAAGGACGTGGCTAATTCTATCATGTATTTAGGCGTATATATTGTCACGTATGAGGGGTTTGCGTGACTAATAACAATGCGCTCTCCATTAGATGATTCCATTTACTGGCATTTTTATTACAGTTACAGTCAATTGTAACAGCTCACAATCAGTGACTGTCTAAGACTTGCTCCATTCCTTGCTGCACTACGAGTGTCTTCTCTTCCACTGTGACCGACTTGGTTCCGATTTACGAATCGGTCACTTCTTCAGCTTCCGGTGTCCGCTGGTTAACAGCCCCCACCTGAACTTCTTACGGTCGTCTAACAAACGCTTTCAACGCCGACTGTCTTACGAATGAATTCTCTTTTATAACTTCGGACGAACCTACGAGATAGCACCATCTTGAACAGTTAATTTTTATTCTCCAGTTATCATGAAAATGTCTTTCTTAATATTCGTTGCAGCGGGAATCTGTGTTTACAGAGCCGTTGTCTAGCAATGGTTTATTCCTGCTTTCAGGCGTCACGTCACTGTGGACCACTGTACCAGGCCTCAGCTATGGCAACGTACATTCTGACTGCAGCTCTTTTAGTACCACAGATGGCAAACTTTGAAGTACCTGACAACCACATCCTTACACAATGCTACATACAAACATCTTTTCATTTCATCTGGTACTAAAACTTTATTTTCTTGTGCTTTATTTAATCATGCTTACAGTAATTCAGATTGTGCAGTGTCGAATTCAGTACTAATCAATTTCAAATGTTGATACAGCATCGTTAAATAATCTGTCATTCCACAAAACGTTTGAGGAGCAGAAAGCTGTGTCCGGTGGTAATAATGCATAAGGTATTAGTGTTTCTTGGGGTTATTCGCCGATGCTCCATCAATTGCATTACTTGTTTAGTGTCAAATGATACAAGAAGATGCTCATGTCGTGTGAAATGGAACGAACTCTCCCAGACTTCTCCTGAAGGGACTAAGGAATGCCACAGAGCAGCTGATGACGTAGTCACTACACGGACTGAAAACAAGACAAATGAATGGCGCGCTCCTTGACGTCACAGTGATGCTGCAGGAAGCAGTTCATCGGTACATATCCATGATACGAAACCCGAGTATTCATAACGATGTGATAAATAATTTACTGGAAGTAATTAACGTAAAAGGTAAAAATTTCCTTGTACTTAATTGTATAATTAACCACCACGGCATGAAGGCATATGGGGAGTGGAGGTATGGCTCCACCATTCTTGACCTCGGTACTAGATGAAGGTGACCGTCAGTTTCACCCGCAGAAGAAGAGCCCCCACTACCTATTGGCTAAGAAGCTAGACTGGCCCCAGAGCCGGTCTCGACAGTGGCCAGCTTGCCTCTGCCCTGGAATCGAACAGAGGTCGGCCAACCCGTAGCCAGTCGCTATACCAACTGAGCTATATATACATATGAGTAAATTTTCCCTTTAGTTTTTCTTTTAAAATTAGATATTCTACATGATCTAGTATTTTTAATAAGTACAGAAAAACAAGGGTCGTATAATTCAAACTACACAAGTATTTTCTAATTTTACCGTTAGGTTCAACCGATGTTGCAATAGAATGGTAATACTGGCCCTACAGTTCGCAATTCACAGGTGTTTTCAAAAAGCCTACCATTAGGTTCAATCAAGGTGAAAGGCTGTGGAAATATTGCACGTACCCGGGCGTGTTACGTCCGCAAACACTCAGCGGGTTCCGCTGACGTTTTGTATTGGGACTTTACATAGAGTTAATCCCGTAGTTTTAATTTTGTTCCAAGTCTTTCTTGACTAAACTCCAACGCCTACTTTGCATGGAGCTAAAATATATTTTTGTGATTAAGAAGAGTTCCTTCTTCTAGGACATAACGAAAATGAGTCAGGCGAAAGTCAACAAATGTTTCGGAGGAAAATATCGCCTTCATCTTCAGGGTCGAAAAAGCCATTATGAAGCAATATTTTCACCAGGCTACATGGAATTATATCTCGGAAGAATGAATTGTAGTTAGTGATGTGAGAAGCTCAAATCCAAATAACTTTCAATTGCTCTAAGAGTGATCTCTTCTAATATCGGTATATGTCATACATTTTTATTGCTAGTGGGGTGGGACTAAGTCCCTTGTACTGCGGCCACTTCTGGCCTATTGTACCAAGCCCCAGATGATAGGTGAGGGTGATTGTAGAGCAATTGGTGGAACGAAGATTGTCAGGGGAAACCGAAGTACTCGGAGAAAACCTGCCCCAGCGCCACTTTGTCCACCACAAATCCCACTTGACTAGACCCCGGGATCGAACCCGAGCCGCCGCGTTGAAAAGCCAGTGACAACCAGCTTGAGCTATGGCGCGGCCTATGTCATACATAACGATGTGCTTATGGGTAGGGCCTACGCCTCTGATCCAAAATTTTTTTCCTACATGTGCATTTTAAGGAAATATGGGAAACATATTTATCCCATTCAGGGTTTATATGTAAAAAAATACGTTTTTGTATAGCTTGAGGGATGAGCTAACTTTGCTTTCAGCAAACTATCTTGCCCTTTATACAGGAAATTTGTGGCAGTCCTAGCTCGTGTCCGTATAAGTGCATGAATGGAGTAGAACCGAAATTCTGACATCCCCAGTCATCCGATATCGGCCCACTAGATTTTTTTTAGTTGTGTAGATAATAAAATGTACACTCTGAGTGATCTCACTACTGAGGTAGTTAGAGGAATAAGAGACGATGCTACAACTGCTACTACCCAAGATGAACCAGAGCGTACGGAAGAGCTAGTTTAGTTCTGATGCATACGGAGCTATAAACAGGACTGAACTCGGAATATTACAGCCCAAAGAAATGCAGTTATTTTGTCAAAACATGTTCTGATGCTTTATCTTACAGCGTTCAATAAACCGGCAATTTTCATGGTAACTCCATAGACTACAATGAGTATGGTATTAGTTTTAATTTGTTCCGCTCGTGGCATGTTGATGAGCACTGGCCGCGTGTACGCCCCTGCAGTACATATTGACTGAACTCCGAGTGCCACGCGAATACCAACTGTTTCCTTTCACCAGAAATCAACTTTTTCAATATAATCTGTGCACTTTATATTGACGGCGGAAACGGAAGCGAATAGTGGCCCCCTCGTTGTTGTGGCTCCAGGGCGTGCGCATTGCTGTTGAGACTCGATACAATATCCGGTACCTTCCTTTCCCTTCCCACCGCTCAAGCGCTAGTGGCGTTAGAAGCAATGTCTATGCGTACATAACCTCACATCTCTGCGGCGCGGATTTTATTAATCCGAATCTAAAGGAAGGATTCGCAGAGCAATTATAAACGACTTCAGAAAAGTAAAATAGTACTACAGACCCGAAAAAGAAAATAATCCCTTTCAAAATTGACCTGTGGTATAACAAAATGTTAAAAGCCAAACAAGAATCAAAGATAATTTCGGAACTTTGTGCTTTTAGTGCTGAAGGTTGTGCTGCGAAATCTTTCGTGAGTGACTCCCTATGATACTGAAGCAGATCATGATTTGTCTTGGAGTGGTGGCACCTGCTTTCCCCTCACGAAGGGAAAAGTTTGGTTTCACATCAATAAATTTCCATGTTGGCTCACTCTTCCTCTTATTCACGTCTTGTACTGTTTCATCATGCAAGAATTTTATAACACAAAAATTGCATGTAGATTCCAAAACATAGAATCTTTTCACATCAATATAAAGGGTTCAGTACGATCAATTGTTAAACACACTGGCAACCCTAACACCGAAGAAGGTAATGCAATATTAAGATACCGAAATATAAAGCCGGAAAATATTCCACAAATTCTTCATGCACGTTAGAGGGGGATATAAGATATGAACGTTTCCTAATGACTGTACCTATAAATTGGCTGTGATGAATGCATTCAGCCCCCTCCTCTCGATTAACGGCAGAGAATACAGATTTAGACATGTGCCAAGTGGGACCCGGCCCCATCATCTTGCCACAGAGCTAGACGGACCAGAGGTGAAGCGTTTCGCTTGTATTGGGAGAGTACTCGGTTCGAAATTGGAATCTGTTCTTGCTGCAGAGATAGAACAGCGATGAAGCGTTTCACTTATACTGGGAATGTACTCGGTTTGAACCTCGAACTCTTCTTGTCGCAGACATACTCATATCGGAGATGAAGATTTTTACTTATACTGGGAAGGTACTGAGACTGCGCACCCTGGGTGAATTTCAGGCTAGGCAACCACAACATCTTCTTGCCACTTCACTTTCACTGCCGCCTTGATTTACTTACTTACTTACTCACGGAGCTGAGCCCTTTTGGAGGAGCCGCCAATTGTGCAGCTACTGAAGAATTTCCCAGCATTTTACGAAACCAGAAGGTTCATTACCGTGTTCACAAGAGACCTCCACTGGTCCCTATCCTAAGCCAGATCAATCCAATCCATACCATACCATCCTCTCACTCTAAGGTCCATTTTAATATTGTTCACTCACCTATGCCTTGGTCTTCCCAGTGGTCTCTTTCCTTCTGGTTTTCCCACCAATATCCTATACGCATTTCTCGTCTCCCCCATTCATGCTACATGCCCTGCAGTCTTGTTTTATTTGACAAAAATTGAATTCTGAAATTCATTCAGAATCTTTCAAGAATTAATAAACTCGTGTTGCTCTTACAAGAAGATGGACAGAAAGCAAATAGCGGCGACTCGTAGGCCGGAGGAAAACTCTTAGCTTCTATGTTCTTCCTTCGCAGGATTTCATGTTCACACAGTGGCGGTTATAAGGAGCTCTATCTTCTGTGATACAATGCTACCTTCATGTTTGATCTTGCTTGGCTAGTTTTCGACCCTCAAGATGGAGGCGACATGTTCCCCCGAAATGTCTGCTGATCTTCAGCGGGCTAAACGGCAGTATATCCCAGAAGATAACGGTCTCTTTCTTTGCGGTCATGCACAGGTGGTTATGACTGACGCCTATTTACTGCAGATACAAATTTCGTTGCAAATCTGATAGCACACGTACAGAGACAGAAATGCTGAATTGAAAATTATTGAGGCTTTCATTTCGATAAATATATATATATAAATAAATATATTTAGACATACGACGTATGTCGTATTTACGACGTAAATATGTCTAAATAATTGTCGTTGTCATAATGGTCTGTAGTGTTATTGTACCTATTATTATTTTAAGAAAGTGGATAGAATTCGATTATAATTTATGTAAGGTATATTTATACCGAGGCAATAACTAGAAAAATAATATTTAATACGAAATTTAGTCGAAATCAATTGAATACACTTAAAATGAACCATGTGAACTAAGATATGACCTCACTATTATGAATCCGTTTAATTAATTTAGTACAAAGAGCGTATAGAGAAGAGGAATTCTGAAGAGTACTATTTTCTGAGATGAGTTCCAATTTGATGATGGAGACAATATATTCCTCCAAATCATTGGTGCCTATCTAAAAACTATATGGCGCCACATGCCAAACAAGAGCAGATCCATAGCCACCGCCGCTGCCATAACAGAAATCTCAGGAGAAGGACGGCATGGACCGTTACGATTTGAAAATACTTCATATTAGGCCTCAGTGAAAAATTTGAACTTATTCAGGCACTCAGTTTCCAGAGACAGGGACTTGCGCGCGCTTGCAAGTCGTACAGGTGCTGTTTCCTGTGTGTCTGAATACTAACAATGAAGACGAGTGAGAAATCTTGAGGTAAGGTCAGACGTAAATGACTTTTCATGAGGAAAAGGGACTTTCTATAATTTGTTACGAACAACGGATTAAAAATAATGAAGATGCATTATCACGTGTAATTTTAAGACAGAGTTACGACTAATAATGTGATCGGTGCCTAGTTTTTGGGCATTATCCATCGTCTTGCTTTTATTTAAAACCATCCTGATTATTATTCAAAACATAACGGTACGGAGACTCCATTCTGTCTCCGTCTTCAAGTAGAACCTACTCAGTTGGGCCCAATCGATACAGCTAGTCCCTATCTCCGGACACCTGTGCCAGTTGCAAGATGGGGTACATAAGCCAAACACAGCACAAACCATCTGCGAGAGCTAAGAAAGCATTAAATTTTCAAACTGTTTTACAAGTTCTGCGCCCCAAATCTGTTTTCCGGTTGCATTTTTGAGGCAATGACAATGGATTCCTTTCCCTTAGAAACCGAATAACATCTGCAACATCGTGTGACGAGGCTGAATCAATCAAAGGATCGGGAAGGAGAGATATAGTCTCTGCATGAAACATTTCTGAACCTGTGACAGCTTATTTCTGAAGGATCACGGCTCAGTTCAGGCCTAGTTGGGTTCGAGGATTAATGGTTTCCATATGACGTTGGCCTGATTAAGGGCCACAACATTGGCCGCGCCATAGCTGAAGCGATTAGTCGCTGGCTCCCAACGCGGCGGCCCAGGTTCGATCCCGGGGTCTGGTCAAGTGGGATTTGTGGTGGACAAAGTGACTCTGGGGCAGGTTTTATCCGAGTACTTCGGTTTCCCCTACCAATCTTCATTCCACCAAATTCTCCATCATCATAATCACATGGGGCAAGCTACAATAGGCCAATCAGTGGTCGAACCGTGCCGAGTGGAGCCAGTTGGACCCCACCCCCCTCCCCACTAAGCGAATTAAAAAAAAAGCCATAACATGAAGAATTACTGTTTTACAACTTATTTTTCTTTTTAACTCTCCATTTCGATTTAGCTACAAAATAATTCATTTTCTACATTATTAACTCCATTCCCCGCCCCTTCCTTCCTTCTGGCATGACTGGCCTACTGCTTTCGGGGAAGATAAGAAGTTCTGGGCTGGCCCCCTTCAACCCGCAGTGGCGCAGCCTTGTTACAAACCCCATACCCTTGAAAGAGGAAACAGATAACTTTCCAGATATGTTCGCGCGTAGACTACTTCTTGACTTCGAAGTTTCAATGCAGGTAACTTGTAACCCACATAAGTACATTAATTTTCACATAACATAAACTTGTTTAGGCATGCAGTAATAATTTAATTAGATTTATAAGCTACTTTTTGCAATGTACAACGAGAAACAAAACTGATAAAAAATAAAAATTATCGAAAATTCAACAGCTATTTTATCCGGTCGTGAATCAGAATATTTTGGGTACAGCTGATAAAAAAGAAATCCTGGAGGGAATATAATTTTAGACATGACTTCAATTTTTGTGAGTTTACAGAAGAATATAGACTAATGTTCCGAGGTTCCCACTGCAGTAATGGTTTAGATTGCAGTCTTGCGGGCTGTGATAAACGCTGGTCTTGTACGCGGATTCTAAAGGCTCTGAAGAATGCACTGGGGTCGAGAGTTCGGAATCTGTTGCGTAAGGAGCGTGGTCGCTCAGATCCACGGTGCTGGGAGAGGGATCGAGATTAAAGTAGTCGGTGAGTAAGAAAACGGCTCCCTTCGGGGCTGCATTATAGTACTAACTAGTGGAAGAGGCCGCGCCATAGCTCAGGCGGTTAGTCGCTGGTTTCCCACCGCGACGGCTCGGGTTCGATCCCGGGTCTGGTTAAATGGGATTTGTGGTGGACAAAGTGGCGCTGGGGCAGGTTTTCTCCGAGTACTTCGGTTCCCCTGCCAATCTTCATTCCACCAATTGCTACACAATCACCCTCACCTATCATCTGGGGCTGGTACAATAGGCCACAAGTGGCCGTAGTACAAGGGACTTAGTCCCACGCCACTAGCAATAAAAAAAACTATTGGAAGATTGATTTTCAGCAATAATACCAGAAACGGTAAAATATTTTTGACGTTGTAGCCCCGTTTTTAAAGCTTTCTGGGTTTCTACCCATTTTCCAAAAGTCTCTGAGGACATCAAGTTGACTGCACTCAGCACACAGATCACTGGGCTATATTTTTGATTTGTAAAGAGATGCTAGGGCAGACTGTTTGCACTTTTTATTACAGTGCAACAATGAGAGAGGGAGAGAGACGCCATCTCATCTACAAGCGGCAGGTTTGTTTGCCCTGGCGGATCTGCAGAGAGACGCGCAAAGCTCCCTAGGGCTCGTAATATTCTCTCCGCCCGTCCCGCCCCCCCCCCCTCCCTCACCCCCCCAGTCCACTTGATGGCGATGAATCCATCAGAGGAACACTCACACGGTTAACTCGCGACTCTTCGGTCTCTGAGTGTACTCTGAGTGTACCGCGATCTGATTCATTGCGCGTTTGTTTCTTGTAACTAAGATGGCGCACAGGCACAGAAATTTATTGTTCGCACCCTGAGTGGACTTAGGCATTTGCTTTACTCTCTCATATACTTAGTATACATGCAAAAGCATTGTGATGGCGAAGAACATTGGACCTCGAGATTTTGAAGGATTTACACGTGTAAATGTGCCTCGCAGACACATGAACATCTGGACGAACGGTAATGCCACGATTTTAGTGACTACACACAGGTTTCGGTCTGGTAATTGAATTTATTGTACTCGTAACCAAAAAGAGTTATAGCGTTCTCGCTAATCTACACACTTCAAAATTTGTTGAAGGGCACACTAAGTATTCTATGTCTTCACTATCCGTTGCCTGGTAATGGCTCTCAACAATGTCCTCTTCTGCTCATATCCTTACCGGCTAGCAACTGTCTTGCACATAACCCATTGCTCCAAATGTCCTCACGTTCTCGAGTGAATAACTTAGTCAATGTCAAAGTCACGTTATGACCGACAGTCAGTATGCCAGGCAGCCCTGGCGTCAAGCCCCATCTGGAGCCTAAGACCAGATTTCTATGTCAATTGAAGGTTTGTCGATATAGAGCGCCCTCTCTGAAGTGAAGACGGATCTGTCATTTACCGCGGTCAGAATCAGTAGTACATGTCTCCTGTATTTACAGTTTTACATGTCGCCATTGTACGTAGCTAGTCAGTTGTCAGCAGTCCGCTTCCTTGCTGATACCTACTATTTAAAATTTTACATGTAATTTTATTATAATAAAATTACATGTAAAATTTTAGAGCATGATCGGTTGAGCCAAGCATAGACTGACAGAGTCCTTAAATATATTTTACATACATATATAATTATATATATATATATAATTCTCATGTAACTCATGTAGCTCATGTTACAACGGATGACTAATCACTGGAACTGTCGTACGCTTGATCGCCTCCAAGATTAAACTTCTTATATTTTCTGTGTCGGCCGTCAGCTTTTCTCATGTCACGAACATTTCCATTTGCGTGATTTTGTATGACCTCTGCTTGTTGCCTGCACAATTTTGTCATGCANGAATGGTTTGGCCCTTATAAATGCGCTTGGTCTTTGTTAAGTGTAGGCATCGCACCTATAGAATGTCATTAATAATTCTTCCTTTTGCACTGTATACGAGTCCTCTGTCAGTGCAAGCTTTGCAAATCAGATCATGCCTATCTTACGTATCTCATGCTACAACGGCAGCTTAGTTACTTGGAAGGTCTTAAGCTTGAACACCGCCAAGTATAAGCCTTTTATATTTTCTGTACCTGGCTTCGCCTTTTCGTATGCTGCGAACATGTTCATTCTCGTGATTCCATATGACTTCCAATTGTTTCCTGCACAGTTCTGTTACTTGTAATCCGTGCTCGCTATAACCTTGGGGCGGGCCCAACAGGAAAAAACGTTTGCAATAGTATTCTAGTATTATGGCGTCACGTGTTCGTTGCCGCGGAAACCTGTTTACTGCGCCGTTCGCTAGCTACGGCCTTTTCTTCTTGCTCCACTATTCGGATCTTACAGCTGCCATGTCATATAACTGCCAGGATGGTATCTTAGGAGAATAATGTATTGTTCCACTCATACAAACCATTACAAGGATGAAGTGAGATATTAACAAATAGAGATTTTAAAGTCGTCGGTGTTACATTGGGCCACTTCTGTGGTCTAGTGGTCAGAGTTCCTCCCTACAGATCCAGAGGTCCCGGGTTCGATTTCCGGCGCTACCAGGTTTTCTGAGAAGTAGTGGGTCTGGAACGGGGTCCACTCAGACTCGTGAGGATAATTGAGGAGCTACTTGAATAAAAAAGTAGCGGCTCCGGTCTAGAAAACCGAAATTAACAGCCGTGGGGATCCGTTGCCCTGACCACGCGACATCTTCTATCCTCAAAAGTTGGAACTATCTTCTCCGAAAAGCGGCGGTTTTTCACTGTTGGTATAGTTCGCTTGCGTACTACAGGCCACGGAGTTTATTTTTGTTTGATTTTTGCGTTACATTGACAAGAAAAAATAAAAAATACATACTTTTGTCCATCATTCACTGTTACTGATTTTGAAGTTTTTAAGAATTTACTATTACGGTTAATTTAAACCGCTCAAATATTTTCAAAATGCCATATTTTATGTAAATTATATGGAGCTCTTATAATATTCGTTTTCTCAGCAGATGGCCGATTAATGTCGAATCATCTTGGTCCGTAATATTATTTAATCATTAAGAACTGAAACCATTTCATAACAATTGTACAGTTATTTTAACGCAAATGATGTAACGACAATATTTTTACTACCGAATGGCGCCGAATTGATGAAGGTTGTGCTTTGCTGTTCGTTAAGGAGAGTATGAGCGCACCAAATATACAAACTTGCAGTCTGCACGTCTATGCTCCCCGGCTGATGCCGACAATTCTGCACCCTCTTCAACCAGCTCCTTAATGTTTTTGGCCCAGAATCATTGTCTCCTGCACTTTAATCTAGCAAATTTCAGAGTCCTCAAAACTTGTTTCTTTAAGGATGGGTATCGATTGCGCGCAGCTGCCGCGCGCAGGTGTTCGTCCGCGGCAAACTCGTTCGTTTGTTTACCGCCATCGTGTCCAGCATTGAAGCGCGGTAGTAGGTGCGGCTATTGTTCGACGCTGTTCCCCAGTTCTCAGACCGTCTCAACTGAGAAAGCACAGTGCACTGAAATCCCTTTGCCACAGGACAAAGAACCGCTCCGATTTGGCTCGACACGCGGCAGTGTTCTTTCTGCCACGCGCGGCAACATGGTATCGATTTTGCAAGGCAAAGCAACGAACATTGCCTCGCGCGGCAGCCACGCGCAATCGATACGTGGCTTAAGATCCATATTAACACGATCCTCCCTTCTACGTTTGCTCGCGGTACCTTCCACACAGAACTTCATATGTTGCTCATTGATGCCTCGGTCAAGTGATTAGTTCGTGGGCGGAAATCTAAGCCAGAAGATGAGCTACCTTGACTGCGGCTTTCAGTGGTTTCCCCTGGTTACTGAAAGCAAATATCATGAGAAAGGTAAAGTTGTCCCTGTGCATAACTAATTAAACACTATGCCATCAAGGCGCACTGGTGAGTGGATGTATAGATCCACATTTTTTTGACTTCGGCACTAGCTGGAGGTGAGTGGTCAGCTTCACGGCTCTGCCGCTTTACATCATGGGGGGGGGGAAGAGACTCCGGTACCCACTGGATAGGAGGCTGGATGGGCCCCGGAGCCAGTCTGGACAACGTGGATTAGAGAAAATTCTTGACTTCTCCGGCACTCTAACTCCGGCCGCTCCGTCGTCCAGCCCGTAGCCAGGCGCTATACCAACTAAGCCAGACCTCAAATTAGCGACGACTTCTTCCTCTTTTACAGTTCAGTTTTCATTACTTATCCTTACATCTGATCCTCAGAAGTAGGTAAATGTATGCGATTTTCGTTTTCTTCATTCCTGCTACTAGCCTTGCCCACTAGTCACCTCAGAAACTGAATTGGAGTTGCCTCCACACTGACCTTCCCCGCCCCTAGCGGGACAATTTCGAACTATACCAATATCGCCGAATGATGTGTGTAAATAACGGTTCTCCCCTCTCAGAGTTAGGAAGAAACAACTTTCCTTCCTCGTGTGACCCCTCCCTGATTCAGTTAATATTAATTAATGCTGTGGTAGCAGAAACCGAAGGTTCAAACACTACTCTATTAATAGGATCTATAGAGCCCGCCGTTCGACATGATCCGCAGCTATATCTAGATTCACACGATCTCTCTCTTTAAGATCCATATTAATGTTGCATTTCCATCTTTTTTCTCAGTCGTCCAAGTGGACTTTTCCAACAGGTTTCCCCACTGAATTTCCTAACCACTTTTTCAGCACATCTTAGGCTTAACAATTCAACTACGCTAACCACACGTTCCTGGATAACTTGCATAAGTCGTGAAGTGCCCCGTAATGTAATTTTGTTCCCCAGTTGTTCACTTGCCTTGCTTTTAAGGCCAAAATATTTTCCTTGAAGCTTCTTTTCAGACGGTTGCATCTAATTTGTGTGCTTTTTAACGGGACACGGTTTAACATTCATACAAATCCACTCGCAAAATTGTTATGTGTATCTTCAGGGTTTTGTGAAGCGAACGTTTGTCAACTGATTAATAAAACATTTTCGGAATTTTTCCTCCTCCTAATTTTACCACATTCAGAAGCTGTCACATGCAGGAGTCTAAACGTACGTTACGATTATGCTTCCGGTTGTGGAGTCTTGTCGTTGTTGCGCGCGCAGCTTCATTTCTAGTTCTAGACCACTTTCTTGAATGTCGTGTAGGAGGATTTGTATACAGTTTCGCTCCACATTTCCCCAGACACGTTAGCATACTTATGAGCACAGATAAATTCCAAACTTAGAACAATTCCAAATATTTTATGCTTTTCTTTTGCTTTCAATGTGACATACACTGGAGAAAAACTAACATAAAATAGGATAAGACACAACATTGTTAAGCCCGCTCTAAAATGGAAAAACAGTAAGCAAATATAAAAATATTACTGAAATATACGAATTTTAATTTACTTGAGAGTTTCCAGGCTATGCCATATTAAAGTAAAATCTTAAATAATACATGCAAATTTGTACCAAGTGAATGTCACGATACCCGTGTGCTTAATTAATTAACACCAGGCCATTAAGATATATGGGCAGTGGAGGTATAACTCCACCATTCTTGACCTCGGCACTAGAAGGAAATGAATGGTCAGGTTCACGCCCTGGTCGTTTTCCTCCGGAAAAACAATCTCTGGTACACACTGGATAGGGGCTGGGCGGGCTCCAGATTCAGTGGAANAGAGGCTGGAAGGATTAGGTCAATTGAAAAAATCCAGTAACCTCATTGGGACTTGAAGCCGCGACCTTCCAGCTTGTAGCATAGCACCTCAACCAACTACGCTACCGCGTGACCCCGAATTATATATAAGCTTTCTTAAAATCTATAAATAGCAGATGTACCGTTCAGTTGTATTCCACTTTCAACGCAAAACGAGGTATTATCAACATTTCGCCTGTTATGACTGAACACTGACGGCTTCCGGCGTTTCATTTACTAATGACGTTACCTATTGAAAGAGAATGTTGAATAGAATTTGATACGAGGAATTTCTTGAAAATTGTTACAGTTAATTTTGTCTCCGTTTTTAAAAATAGATGTAGTAAGTGATTTTCTTGCTACAAAGAGAGAACATTATTTTGTGCAGTGTCCTCCCGTCGGATTGGGGTTCAGTTACAGTCACATGGAAAACTGGAGATATACAAGAGAGATGAGGATGTTAGCGACAATAGTGTATCAAACCTAGTGTATAATTTTACGGAATATGTGGGTCCCTGTCACCACGGCAAGGACCGTCCTCAGGTTGCGGATGGAGGAGACACCCTCCAGTTTTGGACGGAAGCTGCAACTATATTGAATAAGCAGTCGCGGCCAGTCGACAAGGGGTGGTCCTCCAGCTTGGGGGTTGGGCGTGGGACTCACAACTCCTCACTGTAAAAAATAATTATGTTACAAAAATGAACACAAAGCCTCGGACCTGGTTGGATTTTTTTGGATAAGCGACCTAAGCTAAAGAAAATGGATATGAGATTTGGCACTTGGAATGCACGAAGTTTGTATAGGGCAGGTTCACTCGGGGTAGTGGCAGAAGAAATCGTAAAATATAAGTTAGATTTAGCGAGAGTACAGGACGTCAGGTGGGATGGAGGTGGCATCGCACCAGCAGGAGCCTATACATTTTTCTATTGAAAGGGGAATGAAAATCATTAATTAGGTACAGGTTGAAGAAAGTTGCCTTCTGGGTTTAGGCAGTAGCTACTGCTCTCTGCATTCCAAGCCATTCAACTGCTCTGAAGATGAAGGCGATACGTTCCTCTGAAACGTCGGCCAAAACGAAGAATACACGGCGCCTAAACCCAGAAGGCGACTTTCTTCATAGTCATCGCCGTGAAAACCTCAAAACTTACATAGGTACAGGTTCTTTCGTACATAAGAGAATCGTGTCAGCAGTTAAGAGGGTAGAGTTCGTTAGTGATAGGATATCATATATAATACTAAAAGGTCGCAGCTGTGATATCTTGTTATTAATGTTCACGCCCCAAAAAAGATAAAATTGATGACATAAAAGACAGATTCTATGAAGAACTAGAACATGTATTTTATAAATTCCCAAAGTACTCTATAATAATTTTGTTAGGAGATTTCAATGCCAAAGTAGGGAGGGAAGACATTTTCAAACCAACAATTGGAAATGAGAGTTTGCATGAAATTAGTAATGATAATGGAGTTAGAGTTGTAAACTTTGCCACATCAAAAATCTTACTCTCAAAAGTACAGTGTTCCCACATTTTAACATCCATAAATTTACTTGGACATCTCCTGATGGGAAGATACACAATCAAATCGAGCATATTTTGATAGATAGGAGACGGCACTTAAGTATACTTGATGTCCGATCATTCAGGGCAGCAGATTGTGATACTGACCACTACCACGTGGTGGAAAAGATTTAGGGAAATACTGGCAGTGAGCAAACAAACAAAGCACAGGGTTTATATGGGGAGGTTCAATCTCAAGAAATTAAATGAGGTAGAGGGTAAAGAGCAGTATCGTGTTGAAATCTCAAATAGGTTCGCGGCTTTGGAAAACGTGGAAACTGAGACGGATGTTAATAAAAAGCTTGGGAAACCATTGGAGAAAATATCAAAATATCTGCCAAGGAGAATCTAGGTTATTATGAACTGAAAAAGCATAAGCCATGGTTCGATGAAGGATGTTCAGAATTACTAGACCAAAAAAAAACGAAATTACAGTGGTTACAGGATCCAAGCGAAATGCATTACATAGGGTTAATCGGAACAATACAAGACGTGAAACCAGCAGGCATTTCAGGAATAAAAAGAGGGAATATCTGAAGACAAAATTGATGAGCTTGCAATGAACAGTAAGAACAAGAACATTAGAGACCTGTATAGCGGAATAAATGACTTTAAGAGGGGTTACCAGCCTAGCACTAACTTACTGAAGGATGAGAACGGTGATCTGCTTGCAGATTCCCACAACATTTTGAATAGGCGGAGGAACTACTTCTCTCAGTTATTGAATGTACATAGGGTCACTGCTGTTAGACAGACAGAAATCCNTGAGACAGTACATAAATTATTCATAGACTTCAAGAAAGTCTATGATTCAGTTAAGAGGGAAGTATTGTAAAATATTCTGATACAGTTTGGGATACCCATGAAACTCTAAGCTGATTAAAATGTATTTAAATGAAACTTATAGTAAAGTCCATATAGGCAAACATTTGTCTGATAAATTTCCTATCCAGAATGGTCTAAGACAGGGAGATGCTTTACCGCCACTCCTTTTCAACTTTGCTTTAGAATATGCCATTAGGAAGGTCCAAGGAAACCAGGTGGGACTGAAATTAAACCGGACGCATCAGCTGTTGGTCTATGCCGATAATGTGAATCTACTGGGTGATAATGCAGATACCATAAAGAAAACACACAACCTTTAACTGACGCAAGTAAAGAGGTTGGTCTAGAAGTAAACACAGAGAAAACTAAGTATATGTTGCTGTCTCGTCACCAAAATGCAGGGCAAAATCATGACATAAAGATAGGAAACAGATGTTTTGAAAATGTGGCATAGTTCAGATATTTGGGAACGACGATAACAAATCAAAACCTGATTGAGGTGGAAATTAAGAGGAGATTGAACTCGGGTAATGTTTTCTACCATTCAGTCCAGAACCTTTTGTCTTCTCGTCTGCTGTCCAAAAACATAAAAATTAGAATATAAAAAAATAACTTTTCCTGTGGTTCTGTATGGGTGTAAAACTTGGTCTCTGACATTAATGGAGGAATATAGACTGAGGGTGTTTGAGAACAGCGTGTTGAGGAGAATATTTGGACCGAAAAGTGATGAAGTGACAGGAGGTTGGAGAAAACTGCATAATGAGGAGCTTCATAAGTTGTACTCTCCTCCAAGTATAATTAGAATGATCAAGTCAAGGAGAATGGGGTAGGCGGGGCATGTAGCACGAATGGGGTGGCGAGGAATGTATATAGGATATTGGTGGGAAAACCAGAAGGAAAGAGACCACTGGGAAGACCAAGGCGTAGGTGGGTGGAAATTATTAAAATGGATCTTAGAGAGATAGGATGGTACGGATTGGATAGATCTGGCTTAGGATATGGACCAATGTAGGGTTCTTGTGAACACGATAATGAACCTTCGGGTTCCATAAAATGCTTGGAAATTCTTGAGTGGCTGCACAATTGGCGGCTTCTTAAGAAGGGCTCAGCTCCATAAGTATGTACGTGTATGTAAGAGGCCGGAATATCTTGGAGAATTTAAAGTACATGTATGCAACAACACCAAAATGGCGGACATGTGAGCTTTCTACTACTGCTGATAAGTGGGATGGTGAAATGTATGCTTATGTGGGTTGTGTCACTCAAATTGTACAGCTTTTATTCGATCGATAATATGGCGACGGCGCGAAACATTTTGGTTTCAAGACGATATAACCACTACAATACGTCGGATGTGGATGTTGCTAAGGTGAGAAGTACCAACAGTGAGCTGATTCAAAGGCTTGTATTTGACAAATTCTTGGTTCAAATCTCGGATGGGAGACCTGTTACCTTACTGTAGTTCATCATGGTTTTTCCTTCTCTCCGGGCAGATTCTAGGATAGTACCTCGATTAAGCTACAACCGTTTTCTTCCAAATCCTGCCCAATTCATTTTTCCTCTAGCAGGTGTGGTATTTTCTTCACTTGTCTTCTCTTCACAACACCACAGGCTTCTAGAGGAAACAACGCACGAGCAAGTGGCAAAATTATACTTTGCAGATATAAGACAACAACGGACTTACGAACAGAAGAACAGGCTGCTGCAGTAAAGCAACTGAAGAGAAGGAAACAGATCTTAACAAGTGGATAAAGCCCCTTGAGAGGTGTGATAAGAATTTTACAAAATTTGAAGGAAAACAAATTTTAACAGACAATTGTAATATATTTTATTTGATTTAAACTAAGTGAACTACAGCGTGTGCTATTTTAGCGCATACCAGTTAGACCGTAAGTATGACTGTTTGAATCATGAAGCGTGCAGTCACATATGTAATGAATGGATAATATTAGTGCAGTGTAGCAGTTTTAGCATAGTAAGATACCTGAAGATGGCAATCTAGGGCCGAAACATGTTGTGTCGAAAATTAAAATGAAAGAAAGAAGGTACAATTTGTTACATTGTTGACGGATTGTGTAGTGCATAAACAGTACTGGATATAGTAATGCAACAGAATGCTTAAATACAGGAACATAAAATAAACCACAACAAACATTTTAATGGGATGATTTCAGAATTGGACTGAACACTTTATGTAATTATCCATAATACAATTGTGGATTTGTAGGTAACGTGGTTTATCTCAGTCGCTCCGTCTCTGACAACCCGACCGCGCGATAGCGCACGTGGTCTCGCTGACAGCGTGCTGTATCTCGGGCGAGCCGAGCCCTGCCCGAATATGAGGAACGTTGTCAGCAGTACCACCAACATTTGAACTGGAAACAGACCAAGCCTAGGATCGTAGCCGTGTCTTGTGTAGCTTTATATTTCTCAACGATGATTGATTGATTGATTGGCTGGCGTGTGTGTGTATACAGTCGACTCACCCACAAGAGTTGTCCGCGGGTGCCAAAAGGGCCCTAAATATAAATGTTTCTCGTCATCATTTTGATAGATATTTCCTTAAAATAGCTCCTCAGTTATCCTCACGAGGCTGAGTAGACTCAGATCTGGTAGCGCCGGGAATCGAACTCGGGACCTCTGAATCTGTAGTTAGGAAATCTGACCAGTAGATCACAGAAGTGGTACCCACCAATGGCATACAATGTATTCTCATCATTGTATTACCCAGCATTTCTATGTTCATTATATTATCGCGTGTATGAGTGACTGGATCGGTAATTGGATTTACTGAACATTTACAGATCGTAACTACAAGTAATTCACGCGGTAGAGTAGTTGGTTGAGGCAGTATACTACAAGCCGGAAGGTCGCTGGATCGGATCCCGATGAGGTCATTTCAATTGTCCTAATCCTTCCAGGCGCACTATGGCCCTGGGGTCGACTCAGCCCCTAACAGAAATGAGTACCAGGAATATCCTGGACGGTAAAAGAGCAGCAGGCGCGTAAGGCTGACAATTTTACTGCCATCTAGGAGCCAATTGTCTAGAACATGTAGGAACCTGGACCTCTCACACACCTGTGGACCTTCACGGCCTGTTAGAGTGACAGCTTTACCTTTTTTTAATTGCAAGTAATTATAGCGCTATCGCTAATTCGAACACTACGATTCACTAGAGCACGCATTAATTCTTCTCAACCTGCTGTATCTTCAACGGTTGTCGCCTGCTAACGGCTTCCAACATCATAGCTTCCTCAGCCTCCGTGTTTACGTCCTTACTGAAACTAATTCAATTCTTCGCTTTATCGTTAATGTTGTGGGAGGGAGGCGGGCCGCGCGTTCCTAGTATCAGAAAATTTGTGTGACAGAGATTGAGACTTTGGAGGCAGACACGAAGCTGCGTACGTAATCTCGAACATCGTCTTGCCTCCGCTGTCTGTTTGCTTTCCCTTAAGCTGTTTGGTTACCGGTCGTCGTAGACGTCGTTGTCATCTTCTTCCTTCCCTTTTAATCACTGTTATTTTTCAGCCGTTGTCTGTTTGCACAGTCTCTCCTCCATGTTAGTTTACCCAGCTAATAAACCCACGATTGTAATACACCTGATTACGAGCTCGGTCAATGTCTGTTGCCTCTGGCGCGCTCTTGCCTGTATCCTTGGTTTCTTGCCGTGCCTTGCATTACTATTCATTCGGACTCTGTTCAATTGATAGCGTATTGCCACTTGCGTACTTGTAGGCATTAAATCCATCCTAAATTTTGTTGAACGTACTTTAAAAAATATTATGTCATGTGACACGCCTAAAACTACGTAATCAGCTAACTATAACTGAACTTGGAATTTAGGTTCTCACAGCTGTGACTATGAAGACACGGCCGTCTGAGTTGTAACGCAATACTATATGACAGAAGTCTACCGACGTTTCGGAGTAATATATGGGTTTTAATTTTGAGGGACGAATTGTAAAGAAAGAAACCAGCAAGAAGCAGGCGGTAAGTTCTATTTGACTTATTCTTCTACGCTGAAGATGAAGGTTGTTATTCTTTCCGAAATTTCAGTGAATTTCTACCGACCTACATGGCACTACAACCCGGAAACTGTACTCTTCTTACTCTAGTAGTCACTAAACAATCAGAGGAGATTTCTGTGTAACGGACTGACAAGTAAACATCTCACTCGTACATGGATAGTGCATTGTTACTTGTATTCCTCAGACTTGTCGGAGTAGGCCTGCTCTTTATATTAATTGCTGTCTTAGTAACACACTCTGCGCTTCCATTATGAACTCGTGTAATACACAGCGATATTTATATGAGTTTCAGTGCTAATGCACGCCATTTTATTACTTGTAAGGCACTAGAACGTAGGGTACTGTGACATGTAGGCCCGTTTCTAGGAGACAGGTTGGCAAACACGTTTTCGAGGGGATACGATTCTTCGATACAAACCATCGCTGGGTGTTAAACAAACGTGTCCATGGCTGGTGCGGAATCAAGAGGCGTGCCCAGGGACACGAGCAAGCAACATGAGCCGCCGTCCAGATAAGAATCGTGGCAGTGGCAGTAGAAAGAAGAACAAAGAAGTAATGCATTCGCAAACCTGAGCGAACTCAGTGAGTAGGAAACTACGGGAGAACAGCAGAAGACAGACTAGAAGAAAAGACACTCGTAGTCCAGTCAGAATGGAGCGAGTTTTATGCAGTCATTTTTGTGACCTGTTGTAATTGATTGTGATTAAGAGTCACGGAGTCATGAATACGTGAAAGTATATTTGATGACGCTGTAAGTAGATCATGTTGTAGGTCTACAGAATCGATTGATAGAATCTTAGAACGGGTTTGATCGTCCACGATAAGCATGAATTCTGTTCTTTATCTCGCCTTGCTTCTCTTCTTTACTTTCTTCCCTTTTCTTCAAGTCTCCTATTCCAGTAACCCCCCTTTTTCCTTTTTCTTCTTCTCTTACAATTTCTTCTCCGAATTCCTTGCTTTTCTCTTCAGTTTTAATTCTTTCTTTTCGATCGTCCTTTCTCTTTCTTCCTCTGTTTACTTTCCTTTTCTTGTTTTCTTTCTAATTTATTTTATACTTTTGTAATTCTCTTAGTGGGGGGTGGAGTCCAGCTGAGTTCACTCGGCACGGCGGCCACTGATTGGCCTATTGTACCTGCCCCGGGTGATTATGATGATGGAGAATTTGGTGGAACGAAGATTGGCAGGGGAAACCGAAGTACTAGGAGAGAACCCGCCCCAGCACCAAATTGTCCACCACAAATACCACTTGACCAGACCCGGGATCGAACCCTGGCCGCCGCGGTGGTAAACCAGCTTGAGCTATGGCGCGTCCTTTATTTTATACTTCATTCTGTTTTCTTTCTTCATTCCTTTTCTTCTTTATTCTTTCTTGCTTATGTTCTTGACCGTTCGGTCTTCCAGTCCCCCACTGCAATTCCCGGCACGCCTGCAGATTGTATCAAAGCTTGACTGGCGCGCGGGCATATGGACGCTTTTATCGCCCGCTCATGTAAGTCAGTCGACAGTAATGCGTTCAATAAAACATCCGCTGCGAGCTGTTGCGGCCCTCTTGAATTATTGATACTTCATATCCACCTGCAAGTACAAAGGGTTCCCTCAAATTATCCTATTTTTTCATAATCGAATGGTTTTTCAAATTTCCATCTGCATGACCTGCCACGCGTGCGTAATAATATCTCGCCCTTGCTGTTGCGTGCAGCCAACTTCAAGGTTACATCAACATGATTGACACGAAGCTACACGCTGTTCTCTGTCTTGTATTAATTACTTGTTCCTTCAGAGAAGAACTAGATGTATTTGTATCTGGAACAATTCTTTTTCCTTCTCAGTTTGTAGAATTAAGAGAAAAGTGCTGAAGAATATTTTCGTGTCCTATTTGTGTTGCAATTAGGAAACTACAGAAAATACTTGCAAGTAGTACTTACACAGAAACTAAGAAAATGTTAAGGGCTTGTATGTTGAAATTCTAAAGAAGGCTGCGGTCACATGTAGGAATGATGATCGCTATTTGAAGCTCCTATTAATATGCATTCCTTCTTGCCAGCCCATCAACAACAATACAACTTAAGAAATGCAAAAGTAGTTATATCTGCCGGTCACGGTAGCCGAGCGGTCTAAGGCATGCACTGTCTTCGCTCGCTCGGAAGCCGGGATCGTGGGTTCGAATCCCACTCAGGTCATGGATATTTGTGTGCGTTTTTCTATGATTGTATACAGGTAGAGGCCTTGCAACGAGCTGATCACCCGCCCAAGGAGTCCTACCATATGAGTAAGATATAGAAAAACCGAAGTGAACGGAGTTCATGGAGGTAGACCTAGGCCCACTGGGTCTGTAGTGCCAAGTGGGGGGGAACGTTAGATCTGCGTCTAATTAATTAAGCACTGCGTCATGAAGATACGGCAGAGCAGAAGTACAACTGTAGGATACCTAACCGTGGCACCAGTTGGAGGAGAGTGATTGGCTTCACGCCCTGTCCACTTTACCCCCAGGGAAAGATTCCCCATCTCTTATCCATTCAGCAAGCGTTTCTCAATCGCCGACTGCCTCTGTGGTCTAGCGGTCAGAGTTCCTGTAATCGGGTTCGATTCCCGGCCCTATCAGATTTTCTGAGAAGCAGTGGGTCTGGAACGGGGTCCACTCAGCCTCGTGAGGATAATTGAGGAGCTACTTGAATGAAAAAGTACCGGCTCCGGTCTAGAAACCCGAAATTAACTGCAGTGAAAATTCATTGCGCTGACCACGCGGCATCCTCTATGTGCTAAAAGTTGGCACTAACTTCGCCGACAAACGACGATCGCTCGGTCGGTATAGTTCGCTTGCGGACTAAAGCCACGGAGTTTGCTTTTTATGTGTAACAGAGTTATTACTAGCCGTACTGAGTTTCTCATATGCTGACATGTACACGTACAGACACGAACTGGCAAAAGATCACTGAAACATGTAAGTTATAATCTATTTTGTAGTTGTTATCAGATGCCTGGGTACAGCTTACGCAACCGGGTACATGTTTCGCGTCTGAATATCTTGGTGTCAAGTTTCGGGGTGTAGGCAAATTGCAGTAGCAGCGCATTGCCAGTGAATTCGATTTCTTACGAAATGTTGTCTCCCAGTTTCTCATGTCAAATCGCTGCCTTCGAGAATCCAGAAATCGAGAAAGTAGGCAATTACTAAAACTAATTTAATTTCCCACATAAATGGAATGTTCCCGCTATTTTTTTTCGTAATAAACCAATGATCTACGTTATTAATGTTGTTAATATTTTTGTGACTCCTCTACTTGTGATGGTGCCCCGAGTTGGCTAGCTGGACACTGACCCATACGATATATTCGGAAGTGCCTGATTTGAATTTCAGCCGGACCAGCGCTTTCCTGATTGATGATATTCGTGGCTGCCCTTCGTCCTTCCTCCGAAAACCGAGATCGGACGTCGAAACAGACGACGGTGTCTTCCGTACCACTCAAGACGCACAAGCGTCACATCTCACTCGACACTTCATGTTCGTCAAGCAACCTACGAGCCAGCGGGCGTTTCTCCTTCGTCAGCAGGGAGAATTGGAATCTCTTCCTGGTTGTGCCATTAACATTACGCCCAACTTCTGCAGCCGGACCACCAACCTCGTGACGTAATAACTCTTCTGCCCTTCATCACGCCTCAGTGATCTGCCTACATTCCAGGACTGTTTCCAGAAGTACATGGTCACACTGCTGACTCCAGCTAATGCCGAATTCAGGAATGCATTGAAACTTGCGTCCATGCATTGAAGCTGCTTCAAAACGTATGAAAATTTTACGTCTGGCAGGCTATTGTTCATGGTTGCGTGTGGAAATGAATGTGGTCCCGCTATCATGAGGGTCAAAACAATTCATATACGAAACCAAGACTTCAAAAAGCAAATAGAAGTACAAAAGAACGGAAAACAATTTTGGACATTTTTGTTACGTGGATAAATTGCGTTGGTTATGTTGAAGTGGGTCTCTTCCGTAATGTCTGCTCCCTGAAGTCTGTAAAGGTTATACCGCTATGAATTAGTTGTTCAGGCTTTTCGTTTTAGCATTTCTTTCGGCACAGCTGTAGCACATGTTCTGCCAGTCTTATTTGCGAAAATGTATGTGAAGCTTACATTGAAGCATGTGAAAATTTAACAGATGCGTCTTGTTATAAATATTGTGTAGTAGCGTCATATTATGTATGCATGGAACTCCAGTTCGATAAGATCACTCTCTACAAACGAAACGCCCATCAACATAAGAACACACCCACAGGAACCTTCAGCAAAACGACGACAAAATATGACGTGAACTTACAACAAAATACGGAAAAAGAAAACCACAGACATCCAACAACACATATCCGCCGAGAGGGGTGAAGTACCATATTTACGCATGTATAGGCCGCGTGCGTGTATAGGCCGCAGCACAATTTTCGACAGAAATTATAGAAAAAATAATTTTCTTGGAATATTATTTCAGGAGTAGAACACCCTGTATTACTAATTATGAATATATTTTTTTTAAATGAAGTGTGATTTCGAATATTTCGAGTATAAGCCGCACCCCAGTTTTCCTCTTGAATTTTTGGCGGCCTATAAATGCGTAAATACGGTATTTAATGAATAAGAAAAAGTAGCTCCCAACACTCACCAACATAAAATCATATCTGAAAATGAAGCTCCAGTAACTACTGGCAATTACACAGTAAGGCACCGACTTGCGGTAGTACACGGCACAAAACTACACTAATGCATACATATCGATTACATCTTAACTAATAGGAAGTAGCATAACCATAGTGTATATACTTTAACATTACAATTAAGATGTGTACTAGGTATTGCACTGATACGTAAATGGCATATGAAATACACCCATAAGTACCGTATTTACGCATGTATAGGCCGCACATTTTTTGCCAAAAATTCAAGAGGAAAACTGGGGTGCGGCTTATATTCGAAATATTCGAAATCACACTTCATTTAAAAAAAATATATTCATAATTAGTAATACAGGGTGTTCTACTCCTGAAATAATATTCCAAGAAAATTATTTTTTCTGTAATTTCTGTCTGAAAATTGTGCTGCGGCCTATACACGCACGCGGCCTATACATGCGTAAATACGGCAACTATCGGCCAACGTAAGGAAAAGAGAAGGTAGGTCTACATGTATAATACCTGATGATGGCCGACAGGCTGAAATATGTTGCCCCTGTTAGTTGCAGAGCGCGGGACATTTCGGTCCACTGTGATCATCCTCGCAAGAAAATAGCACGACGTTAAACAGAACTCGGGGGGGNGGGGGCAGCGCGCGGAATTGATCCGTGGCGAGCTAAACTAAGCCGTCTCCAGCCCTTGCCAATCTTCCGCCCATCACTAGCTCGCTCACTGCTCTATTTTCCTTGTGTGCTTTTAATTTCCAGCGTGCAAACCACCTCACGAGGGCAAATATTTGCTCTCTCTATATTTGCCTGCTCCATAATTCAAACAGATACGTTATTTGCCGAAGAGCAATCATTTTAATATTGTGCAATCCTTACCCCAAACAGAGGCCCGTCACTCACCTACGTCTCCTCTCATTCAGTCGCTACAAACCGAGCGGTAAAACAGATCATTTTCGTAGTTTTTCAATTTTTCACGTACGAAAAATGAAATTTCTTTGTATTCTTTCCTCTCCTGGGTTATTGGTTACGCGTTGCATGTATTCCAATTGTTTCGCTCCTGTTTCTCTCATTTTCCATTAAACCTTCATCACCATTGCATTCATTACCAACGTAGAATATTCTAGGTCAAAATTTATGTACGGGATTGTTTAAAAAAAACCTGCAGACTGTATTTCAGTGCATGTGGGGTGCTGGAATGTTAAACTATTCAGACGCGGTTTAGGAAAACTGGAATTCATCGTTCTTTACTGCGAGTCTGACGAAGTGTCGGTGACACTTGGAGACTGAGGCTGTGTGATGGTGCTGGCGGATCGCGGTGTACACATCCGTGCACGCTTAATGTGTACTTGGATTGTTTTTTTCCATTGTCCCTACCATATTTGCGTCCATTTCCCATGTACACTTTTCTGAGGGCACGATTTGCTTGTGCCACGATATACAGCAGGAAGGGTTCCACGTACCGCGTATGATACAAAACTGTTCCAGTCGGGTCAATATCAGACACAAACTCTCCCATTGCCTATCAAAATTACTACATGCATCACTTGCTGTGATCTATAAAGAACTTCAATCTACGTTCGACTGTCTTCAGTTTATTAACGACGCTTTTATTAACTCAGTAGCGTCGATTAGTATAATGATTAGCAAATATCTATTGGGAAGTATGTGGAAGAAAGAGTTCGTGGGTTTATTTGGGCTATTATCTCGGTGTTTACCTGGAGGGACCTAGGATATCCATACAAAACCTCGATAAACATCTATCTGACATGCGCACTGCGCTGTTCTGTCTTTGGAATATCATCATCATCATCAGTAATCTGTCAAGACGACAGGTCCACAGTCTCTTCCAAAACAATTCCTCCATTTAATGCGATCTAGAGCTTTCTCCTTCAAATGACAGTATCCTCTTCTGTCCCCAAGGTCATCCAGCATCTTCTTACGTCTTCTTCCTCGTCTTCTTGTCACTTCTATCCGCCCCTCTATCTTTCCTTCGATAACTTCTTTTAGAAGGCAGTTAATGCGTAAAACATGACCATTTGGAATATAGCTCTGTTTATTCCGGCAAAATTATCTGTTTTTTTTGGAGGAATATATCGCCTACATCTTCAGGTTCCAAGAGTAAGTCAAGCAAGGCAGCAAGCAAAAGTCTGTTGTAGGCGATATGCTGATTGCTTCATACAGGCTTCTTGCTTGGTTTATCCTTCGAAACTGAAGATGGAAGCGATATGTTGCTCCTAAATTTAGGTTGACTTTCAATACACTACACCGCAGTGTATGTGGGAACACAGAACTGTTCAATGGGGAGAGTCGTGTCCCGACTCAGAAACAAATAGCCCTCTTGCTAGGTCATTTTATTAAAATACGAATATATATAGAGACCACATGGGCTACGGGCATGCATAGGCTCGCTTGTAGCGCTGTGGGCACACAGAGCGAGTGGAGAATGTGGGAACTGAAGGTGTGGAAAGGCGGACAACGAAACAGGCACACACAAGGGATCCGTGAAGCGATAATTTTATAACCCATGGAACTGGAAATCTATGAAAATCGGTTAAGCCTACGAACAGAAGCTTGCAATTTCGTAACGTTACTCTCATCTAAGAGAAATTGTCACGATTTCGGGGAAGGTCACTTCCCAAACTCTCCTCCCGTGACAAATGAAAAACGCAGATTGCGTCATGTCCATTTATTCAGGTGTGACTGGACTTACATTCGTAGAAGGCCGTACCACAGCTCAGGCGGTTAGTCGCCGGCTTTACTCAGCAGCGACCCGGTTTCGAACCCAGGTCAGATTTTGTAGGACTTGTGAGCGGGAGATTGAGCATGACAGTAGCATGTATTCCGTTCAAGAACTTTGCACGGACTATAAAGCAACTGAGTGAAGGCCAATGTATAAAGTTCTAAGCCTTCCATGGCAGAAGACGTAATAATGAGGGCGCATCCCGCTCAACACCCTCAGGATCCTGGCCAGTTGCGACGACCAGCTCGTTAAAGAAGACACAGAAACAGAACTTCTCTCTAACAGGGTGAAGACGGAGCAAGACTTGGACTGCTCATGTCCACCGGCTGAAAGGAAGGAAGGAAGGAAGGAAGGAAGAAGGTTCTGCCTGCAATGCAGTCACTCTCTCCTGTGAAGAAAACCCTCTATCCGAACCGCGAAAACATTAAACGATTTCTCACTTCACACTTCATGTCTTCACGATCCTGTTCTCACAATTACGTTCCCATCTTGTGGCATTAAACAAGATGGTGGTCCTCAAAACACAATTATTTTCTCCCGGTCCCACTTCCATCCTGTAACGGAAACAAATAACGCGGCCCTGGAAGTGCAGTTTTCCTGTTCACAGTTCCTATTGGCCCGGACCGGGCTCCATCCGCCCTCCCCCTCCCGTGGATGTGAGTGGTCAGGTTCCATGCAACCCAACTACAGAACGCAATCAGTTCCTAAGCATAAAGACTACACGGTGTCATGAACAGAACCACCGTCTGCGAAACTGACAAATGCTCTGAAGAAAGTCATCTTCTGGGATCTGGCGCCGTGTATTCTTGGTTTTAACCGGCGTTTCGGAGGAACATATCGCCTCCATCTTCAGGGTAGTTGAGATAGCTAAAGCTATCTGTATTCGCACGCATCTCAACTACCCTGAAGATGGAGGCAATGTGTTCTTCCGAAACGTCGGTTAAACCAAGAATACACGGCGCCAGATCCCAAAAGACGACTTTTCTTCATAGTCATCGCCGTGAAAACCTCAAAACTGACAAATGCTCTGTTTGCTTGCATTATTACTGGCCCTGGTTTCAGCACCATATTCTGAAACGAGTTGAAATCAGCAACGGAAGAATGCCACAAAACCAATTCCACATAAACGTCAAGTTTTCTTTGTTGTTAAACTCCAAACCATGAAGGAGTATCCTTGACACTAGAAGCAGGTGATGGTCCAGGTTCACGTTTCGGCCACTTCACCGTTGCGGCCAGCCTAGGGACCATTTCACAGGAGACAAGAAGAGCTCAGGGGTGAGTCTGGACATGGTGGCTAAGAGAGAATTCTCTCCCTGTCTGAGGGGAAATAAAACCCGGTGGTAAAGCCCGTACACAGTCACTTTCCTGGCTGAAGAATTCGCACCAAAAGTTGCCGACATAGAGAAACTATCTCTACAATCCACACAACAAATTATAAAACACAAAACGAAAGTAAGCTACACTGCCCGATGCCTTCTGATTCGTCTGCAATAAAGAGACGAGGCATGTTCACTCGCACGCAGGCACGCATTTAATTAGGGAAGGTGCGCTACAGAGCCCATGAAGAACCGCAACATCCAATTTCTTTGATAAGGGACAACAAACAGCGCAAGACACTGGGAAGGCTGGCGGGAGCACGTGTTAGTGCAGTGATAGGACTTTGCCTTATCACCCTGTAGCCGCACCCTCACCGTATCTAAGCTTAGCCAATAAAATTAGCATAATGCCACTGCGTCTGGCTTCTCTTCGTCAACTAAAAGTGTTTGAATAATTAATATCTCGTTTCGACCCCTTCAAACAGGGTGAGAATTCTGCAATAAAGAAATACTACAAGTGTTTTTATGGGCAATTAACAATAGTAGACAATAAATATGATGTAGGAAGGCGGCCGTCCCTTTTTATTGAGCGGCCGATGGTTGGTGCTGCAGTACATAAATCGTAAGTTTCGGGGGAAATATTTTGACCTAAGAGGGTGGAAGTATGAGTGTGTGTCCGGGAAAGCCACACAACGAAGTTCTTTCCAATCTTTCCCTAATGTTATTCAGAGCCTTGTGTACTTCTGTGGGACGACAGACAAAGCTTCCTCAAGCGGTAATATTTGTAACTAACATACGGGACATGCTAGGTTCGAATCTTGGTTAGAATACTGACTATCCTTTTCCTTGAGTTGTGTAGTGACGTCAGACTGAGCCCACTTAACATTCAGGCCATAGTTGGCCCAAAGTTACAGCCTGGATGATGGACGAATATGGAGGAATTTAGTGGGTTGAGAATTGGATGGAGGTATTGAAGTACTCGGAGAAAACCCGCCCCAGTACCACTCCATTTATCACTTGACCTCGGATCTAACCCAAGCCACAGCGGTGAGATGGCAAGTAACCGCCCGAGCCACGGCAGAGCTTACTGAATATCCTTACGCAAGTCTTTCCTAGATTTTTTTAGTTTCTCTAAGAAAATTCTTGAATAATAATTCTAATGAAGCCACTACTGATGCATATTCCAACTTGGACCTGACTAAAGTAAAATATAGTACATACAGACTCTCCAGGGAGGAAAACCTGTAGGTAATGGAGCGACTAAGGTCTAAAAGATTTATGCATTCAGAAAATATGTAATTAACATGTGTGTGTGAAAATGTAACTTTGAAGCAAAGAAAATTCCCAGGTCCTTAATATTGCTGGTGCGTGTAATGATAGCATGACAAAGCTGATACTGTAACTCAGAAAATTTCTTTTTCTGGTGTATGGTACAACACGCGTTTTAGCAATATTAAGTTTCGTGGAGTTAGCAGTGCACCAGTCACTTACGGAATTAATGTCAGACTGAAGTAAGAGGCAATCATGTGTAGAGTTAATAATGAGGAGAATTTTTAGATCATCGGCAAAATTAGAAATTTACAGTAGTTAACGGAGTCGCATATGTCATTTATAAATACATTGAAAAGAAAAGGCCCCAGAAGAGGGCCTTGCGGCACACCGGACGCTACGTGAAAAGGCAGGGAAAGAGTGCCAGAAAACGCGAACCCTGGATTGTCTGTTGGTTACGTAACTGCGAAACCAGCTAACATAAGCAACAGAGAATCCGAAGGAGCTTAATTTATGCAAGAGCATGTTATGAGGGACGACGTCAAAAACATTTGAAATATCAAAATATACGGCATCAGCTTGACGCTGACCGCGGACAACAGGCATCAAGAAGTCGAGAAACGTCACCAAATTTGTAACTGTAGATTTAGTTCCGGCAAAGCCATGTTGGTTGGAATTAAATTTAGCGAAATGAGAAACATGGTCATGAATTATGAATTCAAACAATTTAGAGAAATTACTGATAATAGAAAGAGGCCTGTAGTTGCTCACAGCG
>NW_019736394.1:1076865-1142224 GCF_002891405.2 Cryptotermes secundus
TTTAAATTGTTATCAACTGACTTCAACCACCTAAGCCTGTCGGACTTGACGGTGTTTTTAACTAGTTTTCGGTAATAGGCGAACCTGCCATAAATGTAATCAGAAGGATTCTTGAAGAAAGCAGTCTTCTGGGATTTGGCACCGTGTATATGTGGTGTTAACCGATACGTTCCTCCGAAACGTCGGTTAACACCACATATACACGGTGCCAAATCCCAGAAGACTGATTTCTTCATAGTCACCGCCGTGAAAGCCTCAAATCTTACAGAAGGATTCTTTTTAGAACGACAGTTGAAATAATTTTTCTTGGTGATGTAGGCCTAATACCTTAGGGTATAGGAGAACCAGTGAGGGAATTTAGACTTGCAGCGATACCAACAAGGAATAATAATAAAAATAATAATACAATTGTTTATAATGACACAGGCATGATAATGATTCTCATTCTTATAGTGCTGGCTTCGAAACTCCTGTCGGATTCAACAGTTCTAAAAGCGACAAAAACTCTATTCCACCTGGCGAATACCGAGAGGGTATCTTGAAATAAACCACGACCGGTTCCCTCTAAACTCCTGCAAATGTTTATGTCATAAACAGGGCACGGATTTTGATGACATGTCATCTTTCTTTCCTTGTATTCTATGCGATGCTCTTAAATATATTAATCTCGGATATGAGCTGCTGGTTACAGAAATGTAAATTTTAGAGGTTTTTTTATCATTTTTTGACATCTTAGGGAATTTTTCTTCGTATGTATTCTGAAATGTGAATAAAATGGAAGCGAAGTGTTCTTTCTTATCTCCTTTAGGTCATTTTCTGGATTTTTTCTGTCATTTTATAGGTCACTTTTTAAATATTTTCAGTTCATCAAAATCCGGGCCCTGCATATTACATTTTTGGGTCATATTTTAGGTAATTTTTCTGGATTTTTTCGGTCATTTTATAGGTAATTTTTTAAATATTTTCAGGTAATCAAAATCCGGCCCTAGTCATAACATTAACACTTATGATTCGACGCAATATGCCCAGAATATTTAACCCCAAATTAAAGAATAACAAAATATTCAATGAAACAAATACAAAAAACAAAAAACTCGGTGGCATGTAGTCTGCAAGCGAACTATACCGATCGAGCGACCGTCACTTGTCGGCGAAGTTAGTGCCAAATTTAGGAAATAGATGGTGTCGCATGGTCAGCGCAACGGATACCCACGGCCGTTAATTTCGATTTTCTAGACCGGAGCCGCTACTTTTCCAATCAAGTAGTTCCTCAATTATCCTCACGAGGCTTAGTGGACCCCCATCCAGACCCATTACTTCGCCGGCAATCGAACCCGGACCTCTAGATCTGTAGCCAGGAACTTTGACCACTAGACCACATAGGGGGTCAATCAAAAGAATACATGAAGACTATTTCTGTGGCTGACAATGCAACTACTTCTTGAAGTCAGTCGCTGAGGAAACCCCGTGCTGACGTGAAGTGGACCACCCAGGTAGCCGTGCCATCAGTGTCTGTCTCTCTTAACGCATGCGCACTCAGCAGATCAGAAGAGGCAGGAAGGACCACGACTGACAAATGCAATTGTCATGGGATGTGTCGGCTACCAGAGTAGACATTACTGAAAAAGAAATAACTAAATACAAATTTAAACCTTTTAAAAGAAGAAATAACAAAAATGCATACAAAGAGGAAATAGGCCTATGCAGTGAGAAGGAAAACGACACGAAACATAGCTACGAGATTGAAACAAGCTTCAGCAAAAACATGGAGATCAAATCAAAATGGAATCACTGAATGAGCTGAACAGGAGTGGGCAGGAGTTTCTAGATGCAATCCTGGCATCTCCCAGGAGATACTAAGGCACGACAGGACAGACAGGATCCTGTTCAGCTCTCCTCCGCCGCAGTCCAAAGGCAGGAAGCATCTGCAGTGAATGTAGGGCAATGCCACTGATCTGTGAGAATACAGTCAATAATATGGCGGCCTACGGACCGGATGGAAGTTCTTTCGTAACTCCCTAACAACGCACGTATTATATATAATACAGTGAAGCTGAACCTAACAACATTTTGGAGCTTACACTACTCAACGTGTAGTATGGGGGGGGGGGAGGGCAGCGCTCTACGTGTAAGCAGCAAGACCGTGATGATCAGTCAAGGGAATACTTTGCTACTTCGTTCGAACAGTGAACTGTGACTCGTTTTCTTCGCCATATTATGGTTAGGAGAAACTACATTGCAGATCATTTTGAAAGGAAACTGGAAAACAACGTAACTAGTACGTCCCTGAGACTGGACATTTGTTGGATACGCATCAAGACAGGGTTCCGAATCCTGGGAAATATACATGAAAGATGGGCTCATGAAGTTTTGAGAATATGAATGAAATACAGAAACAGCGAGGAGAGGACATAGATTCCGGTGATATGGAAGTATGAGCAGATTGGCGAGACATAATTAGGAGAGTAACTAATTTACTGACTAGGAACTGTAAGAGGTGGGGAGACAACAAGCGCTGAGATCGCAAGGAATTTAGAAAGCGACTGAATGGACGAAATAGGAACGATTTGAATATACCGTGAACATGGAAACAGAAACCTCTGACAAGGGCAGGGTAATGTCATTCACAGCCTTCTGGCTTCGTAGACCTTTATCTTCAAGCAGAATGCACGCCTAAATGGCACGATGCTAAAGAAATGAAACGACTTTACTTATTTAGTTAGTTACAAATTATGTATTTACGTGTTCTATTGATTTCAAATGTTTTCGTGATTATAACACTATTATTTAGTGACTTGTTCATGGTTCTTGTATTTATAGTGTGAGTAGCTCGCACTGTGCAAGGTGGCACTGTAGAAGGCCTTGGCCTAATTTAAGTCATTTTCCCGGTATTTGTCTGAAAGTGCCACGGAAAACGAATAAAATTTTAACCATGATAGTAAGTGTCCCGGCAGAGAACCGAACCGAGCTCTTCCCAAATAGAAGACAGAAGAATCGTGCTGTAGCATTTGAATCTGACTCATCCACGCCAGAAAGTACAAGCGACATTGCAAATATCTTAGCTGCGTGCTGTAATGGTGGTCTTGGATTACGCGGGGGAGGGGCACATCTGCCGGCTGCATGTGTAGGCACGTCCCTAGCTGGCCGAGGGAGATAGCCCTGAGCGGGCGAGCGATCCATCACGCGGGGACAGGCGATAACAGCGCTGCTGCGGAGCAGATTAGAACCTGCACCTCAGTAGTCCAAATCTCTGTGAGAAAAATGCAACTCCCCATCCCCTTGGCCCGCCACTGAATTAAAATAAGCACCACACCAGACACGAGCTACTGTCACTGCCACGCAACGTTTACAATCCACTTTAGACGGCCCGGAAAACAGTTACTTTGAATGAAACATGAGTACTACCTGGAAGAATCAGGGGGCAGTGCCTTACTGCACACCCTTCATAATTTATCCTTCGACCTGAAAACGTGCAGCTTAGAAAACCTCGAATAAACCAAGGATCGATCATTCCAGTGATGTGATTCTACAAAGAGCTCATGTCCCTACTTTTCCTCATATCCTAGAATGGACATATTCCGTCTTCTGCTCCTTAATGTCCATTTAAACTTCATCCTGCAGATCTCATGGTTACATTGTTCGTTCTACACCAGTTACCCATCGATTCTTACGTGTGCCACATTTTGTCCTTTCTCAATAATTTCATTTCACCTTTTGCAGTAGTTACGAGTTAAGCTGGCGTTGGCGTAATTAAGAGAAGATTGTCCCTTGCAGGGCAGTTCTGTAGTGAGACCCTATCAGTAACGCTTATGCAACTTTGGAGTTCAACAGAAGCTCGTGTTCGCACAAGCTGACAAAAGTCTGCAGCAAGATTGAAGGCTGGGTGGACTACACTGTTGTGAAGTCCATCACTCTTCGCTCTCAGAGTGAATGTGATTTTCGCAATGTCGCCATATTGTTATTTCGCCTTCAGCACAAGCTTTAACAGCCTTGAGAAACTTACAGCGTTTTCGAGGAAGTATCACTAGGCAATGTTTCAGGATTCTGCATTAAGTAATAACTCGGTATACACTGAAGATCATCACTTGATTCTGACCCAAGGCAGTGCAAAGGAATTATTTGCTTCACACTGCTTTCCCCAAGTTCCATTTACATGTTTCACACTCAGACAAGGAACGCAGCCCTTGTTTCCTTCATATATTAGACGTCACGCCCAATTTGGTCCTCTCGATTTTACTTCCTAAGAAATACGTTTTGTGAAGCTATTCTTTATGTAATTTTCTCCATTTTCCTTTTCGCCCATCTTAGCACTTTGTTTACGAACGATGTAGGTAAATCTCAGCTCCTTTTTTCAACTGAGAGACCAAGGTCACATATAAAAGAGAAAAGCAGATAAAATTATAAAATTAAAGAAAACCTTTAAAATTAAACTAACACCAGTACTCGAAATTAGGGACACGAACGTATTCATCCCTTTTTATAATCGTCTGCCATGCCACAACAATCGCAGCTTCTGGCTAGTCCCCTCCCCCAGCAAGATTGCCTCAGCCAGGACAGTGTAGACTGTGGGCTGGGGTTCCATTCCCTGAGGCGTCAGATATACTTCTCTTCGCCTTGGAGTCCAGCGCAGCCCTGGTCCCACCCAGTCTCTTGGCCAGTGAGAAGCTGGGCGGTTAGAGCGTGAAGCTGATCAGTCACTTTTATCTCTTTCCGAGGCTGGATGCGAGGAACTGTAACTCCATTCCTCCATATGTCCCGACGCACAGGAGCCTTCTCCCCCACCCCTTGTTAAGGATATGTACTTAATTATACAAATAAATGTCCACTTATTCGCTTACGGGCCAACATCACTGCATAACGAGGTGAGGCAAAGGTAAGCCTGTCCTTGTGCTAAGCACTATGAAGACACATGGGGAGCCCTATAATTTGTGCCCTTCGCCAAATATAATTAGTATAATCAAGTTACGGAAAATGAGCTAGGCAAGCCAGAGAGCACGCATGAGAAGGAGAGCACGTAAGTTTTCGGTAGGAAAGCCAGAGGGAAATAGACTAGGAAGACATAGACGAAAGTGTGTAATAATATTAAAATGTATCTTAGAGAAATAGGATAGGGTGGTATGGACTGGCTTCATCTGGCTCAGGATAGGAACCACTGGAGGGCTATTGTGAAAAAAGAAATGAACCTTCGGATTCCATGATACTCGTATAATGGGAAATTCTTGAATGGCTAGGCGACGGTAAGTTTCTCGAAGACTGAGCTCCATGGAGTTAACTAGTTAGGCCAGCAACATCACAGGAGTTCAAAAGTCTCTGAAATTTTCTCTATATATTCATGTCCAAGCCTAATAAAGATTAGGGTCCCTCATATATGACTCGTCCCTTATTCTTAATTAATCACATTAACGTTATTTGAAATGTACAAACTGTGAAGTTTCCCGTTATTTTTAACCTACTGTTCCTGTTTTGAAAAAAAAATACAAATAAGCTTATGAAATCACCTTGCTGTCTGTGTGTCTGTGCGCCTGCAAGTGCATTCCCTTATGGTTGCTAAGCAACTTCTGGATAAATAATTTTCGGCGGCAATGAATATATACAAGACAATAGATTTGTTTGAAGCGTCGTTTTCTATGCAGTCAAATTATAAAAGGAAATCAGGCGATCAATTCTTTCAAGAACATTTTGTTTTAATTATCATTCGCTCAAAGAATTCACCTCTTTTGTTTCCTAATATCCTCAGCACCGAGAAACGTTGATAAAGCTCTGATAATCTAAATGCAATTATGTTGTGTTCTCTCCTCTGGGATATAACGCGTTGAAAGTAAAATTAAATTTCTAAGGAACATGTAGTCTGCATCTTCAGAGTCGAAGCATAAGCCAAGCAAAAGAGAGCACGAAGCGATTAGCAAACAGATACATTTTGCTGTCTACTTAATGTTGGTTTCTTGTCTGGCTTATTCCTCAACACTGAAGATGGAGGTGACATCTTCCTCCGACACGTCGCTTGACTTTCAACGGTCTACAGACATTATCAGAGCCGGGATGTCGCAGTCGGTATAGCGGCTAGCTACAGGCTGGATGATCAAGGAGTCGGGGTTCGAGTCGCGGTGAGGGAAAGAATTTTCAATTGTCCATGTCGTCCAGACCAGCTCTGGGGCCCACCCAGTCTCCTATCCAATGGATACCGGGGGCTTTTTCCTCGGGGGTAAAGCCGCCGGGGCGTGAGGCTGACCACTCGCCTCCAACCAGCGCCGAGGTCAAGAAAACGTGGGTCTATACATCCACTCTCCTATGGGTCTTATTGGCGTAGTGCTTAATTAGTTAAGCACAGGAATAACTTGAGTTATAAGAGGAGTTATGTTCCAGAAGAAAGAACTCTTCATAACCACCGCTGCAAGAGCCTCAACTCCTAGCGATTCACGCTGATCAGCAAACATTTCATCTCTCTTAGCTCCATATATTCTGCAGAGATTGACAGCCGATAGAGTATTGTTAAATGATCGCGGAGCGATGCTCCGTTGTTTCAAGAACGAAGTCCCGCACCTGTGGCGCGGTCGGTAAATCACCGATGTTGACCCAGTGGCGTGATTAAAATGAGAAGCTAATTCGTTTGCATAAGCAGCGGGTCCCAAGCGGCGGGCGGGTTACCCGAGGCTGCAGTAGCGCCGCGCAAAGGACAAATGCACACAAATCCGACCGCATTTTAAAACCAAATTTCTGATGCGCTGTTTTCGTGCATGTCGTCCCGACTACAGAGACTTCATGACGAACAGCTCAGCTAGTCAAGGAACCGTACGATTTGTACAGTGTTCATAGAAACTCGCATTTCGACACTGTGGTAAGCCAGATAAATCCAGTTCGTATCCCCATACATTATTTCTTTAGGATACATTTCAGTATCACCTTCCCTTATGTGCCTACTTGTGTGTCAATTGTTTTTCATTTCAAGATTTTCGATTATAATTCTGTATGCATTTTTCATCTCTCAAATGTTTAATTTGTGGTTATGTTTTCGTCTAATAAATTAGGAACTTCAGTAAAAACTTCAGCTGGAATCAAACAGCACAACAGGTGAGTGACGGCTTGCCGTGAAGGGAGAGAGATCTGTAAAACTGTGACGTAGCTAAATATTTCCACTCTAAGTAAAGTAAAGGTATCCCTGTAACAGGCCGTGGAGCCTCATAGGGTTGAGAGATGCTGAGGTTCCCACATTTTTTAGACAATCGACTCATAGATGGCGGTAAGGGTGTCAGCCTTAAGCGCCGGCCGTCCTTTACCCCAAAGAATATTCCTGGTACCCATTTCTGTTAGAGGCTGAGTGGACACCAGGGCCATAGTGCGGCTGGAAGGATTAGGTCAATTGAAAAAATCCCATTACCTCATCGGGACTTGAACCCGCGATCTTCCGGCTTGTAGCATAGCGCCTCAACCTACTACACTACCGCGTGTAACTATAAGGCTATCGAGTTCCGGACTAACAAACTACGTGAAGCTGAGCCTTTCTTCAGAGCCGCCAGTTCTGCAGCTACTCGAGTAGGAAGGTTGCTATCGATGGGCCACTTTAACAAAACGCTCCTTAAAATCGTCAAATTTGGCAATTTTACACTTTTGTACATGTTAATGTAAATATTACTTTTCATACTACACATATCTAGAAATAGACGTTACAATTATGAAAGGTTAAGTAAATATTGGGAATATAAAAATAAGTGTCATTGGCCCAATGAAGGAAACCGGTCGCCTTCATTGGGCCGGGGAGTTTCCATGAATGGGCCGGTAGCTATTTTATTTTTTAATACAGTATCGCCTTAATACAAGTCAGTAAAATGTTTAAAACTATTTTGAGCATGATTCGTAAATATTAAATGCTGATTAGAGACCAACACAGACCACAGAAAATACATTGAAACATATTAATGATAGCTTCGCATTATTCACACGGAATCATTAAATGCTACTTTAAAATCAGGAGTAGGATTTTTGTTTACTCTTTTGTAACCATAAAATAATGTGAGAATCTACGAAATAACATTGAATTTTGTTTATTAGAAACAATTTAATGGAAGTGAGAATTTGAGGGTAATTTATAATTAGTATAAAAAGAACAATAACCATATCTTGAAAACTTTAAAATAGCACAAAATAATTATTACTACTATTATTATTAATCTTACAGAAATTACTGCATCAATTATTCATTCTTGCTGAGTTCAGTTGCACTTTTCGCAGTAATACATTTTCATCCCCTTTCGAACACCAGCACACTTCTCATGAACCCACTGTTTACATGACAGACACTGAATCATGTCTTCCTTGAAGTCATCACAACAGATAGCACAGAACCATGAATCCTCGTTGGAATTGATAGGCCTATTTACTGAAGGCAACGAAAGTTTAGCCTTGACTGTCTTCTCCGGTCCAGAAGTTTGGAGTCGTCTTTTCACAGCGGTGTCTCTTCTTCCTTTTGTTTTTTTCTCAGCCTTTTCCAGGATCTGCTTGTGTGGGCTACTTGTTATTAGTATTGTTTTTTGAGCTTTGTTTGAGGCTTTTGCAACTGAGATTTTTGATGGAATCGGAGAGATTTCACCCAAAGAAACTTGAACTTTTGACAGCAATGTTGAAGCATCAGCTGGAAGCGGTTCTGATTCTGTTCCACTAGTAGTTGCAACTGATTTGCTCCCTGGAGCCTGCGTGTCATGTGACAGTCCATTAATAAAGGCAGTTAGGCTTGCGTCGGGAACTTCTAGGCCTACAACAGGAACATCATCTGTTTCAAACTGCATTGCTGCTACGAAATGACAGTCTTGAAACACATCTCTGTTCACTGGCCAAACGCCTGTTTTAGCAAAGCCATTCATTGCCGTCCCTATTGTTGCTGCTCGTCCATATGCTTTCCCAAACAGTCTTGCTATATGGAACTGGGTGACAACCTCTGGTTTCCCTTCGCTCCGTTTTTTGCGTAGAAACTTCTCCATTTCATTGCTGTAATAACTGCTCAATGGCTTGAAGAACGAAACGTCAAGGGGTTCCAATCTATGGGTTGTGTGACCCGGGAGTGAGAGCATGATTACACCATTTTCTCGAGCAATTTCTAATGCGTCGAGGTTTCTGGTGTGTGTACAATGCCCATCAAGAAGGAGTAAAACTTTCTTTTCCTTCGAAGGGTGGACTACTTCGATGAAATGTTTTAGCCACCGTACAAATATATCTTTATTTATGAATCCACTTTCGGGATTGTATGCAAAAATGGTTCCAGGTGGAGCTCCATCTTCTAATCCTTCTGCAGAACGTGTACGTTTGTAAATTAGAAGTGGTGGGACATACTGTCCAGCGGCAGACGCGCAGCAAACTGCTGTTGTAGTAGAGCCTCTTTCCCCACTGGCAATGGATTCTACAGCCTTCTTACCCTTCAAAGTAAGAACTTTTCGAGGTTTCTTTTGGACTGTTGACAAGCCTGTCTCGTCCGCGTTGAAAACTCGAGTTGCATCGAGTTTATTCTCGTCAACAATCCTCTCTAATAAGTCAAAAAAATGGTTAACATTCTCTTTATTGAATCCTTTAGCCCGAGCAAAGGATGTCAACTCTGGTTGACGCAAACTGAGCTCAGGATGTCTTCTCATAAAGGAATAATACCACTTCTTGCCAGCTATTTTTTTCTCTTGACTGAAGCGGTGTGGAATTTGATTTCTTTCTGCGATATCGAAAGCTAGGATGCGCAACTCCAGAGGTGTTATCCCAAACAAAAATTCCTCAAGTTTAATGACATGGGACACCAGTTCTTGTTGCACTTCTTCGGGCAGGTCACCCGTGCTACCTATTATTTTTTATGCTCCACTGCAAAACAGTTTGTTCCCTTTAAACGTCTCTGCAACGTTGCCCTCGGAACATCATATGTTCTGGCAGCCTCATTCACGCCCATGTCACCATTTCGCACTGAATCAAGTGCACGACTCATATCATCTTCCTCCCATTTACCATATTTCACTCCTAGCAGCATCTAGGATAAAAAAACATAGATATAGCCTACACTATGCATGTTTCTTAATCTATTAATTGGCCAGATAAAACTCTAAAACTACAAATAGGCGTAAATTACGCATGAAATAATGAAAATCATTACGATAATTGCAATAAAATATTCATTTTACACACGAATGAGGGATATTTAGATTTAGATTAATATAATTATTTTTATAATAAAGAAAATGAGATCATTATATAATTATAGATTTAATTACTCCTGATAGCTTTTTACTCAATCAGATACGACATTTTATTGTACAACTCGAAAAAATTGCAAAAATATTAGCCTCGATATGGTTTCCATGGTTGGGCCACCAGCCCATTCATAGCAACTCAGGCTGGCCCATTGAAGGCAACTAGCAGACGGTATGTAATACGTCCGTGACTTCGGTTATAACAAAGTAAACTTCCATTGTTAATGTGGCTAAATAACGCTGATTTAACACAGTCTTAAATATTATCAGTAACAACTAAAACACTATTAACGTCTCACTGATATCCATATTTTGTTGACATTGAAGAATTTGAAGAAAAGTACAAAAATCTTACCTTCTTGTGTAGGAACCTTGTTTGTGCGTGGATCAACTCACAGTCAAGATGGCGATTTTCAAGCTTCATGTATTACACTAAACAGTCACTAGGTAGAGCCTACTGTCAATAGCTACAATATAATGGAGGTGGCTCATCGAAGGAGCCGGCCCATTGATAGCAACCTTACCCTATTTCCCAGAATTTTATGGAACTCGAAGTTCATTACCGTGTCCACAAGAGCCCTCCACTGGTCCCTATCCTGAGCCACATAGATCAAGTACGTACCACCCCCTTCTATCTCTGTAAGGTCCATTTTCATATTGTCTACCCACCTATGCCTTGGTCTTCCTAGTGGTTTCTTTCCTTCTGGCTTTCCCACCAGTATCCTATATGAATTCTTCTCCTCACTATTCGTGCTACATGCCATGCCTATCTCATCCACCTTCAATTGTTCATTATTATGTAACATACCGTCTCATTAATTATGAACAGACGTGTATGTTATTGATATCAATTATTCATTAACTTGTATTTATTACTGTTATTTCCCCGCCGATAAAAATGCTCGTACGCTTCATGTCGCCAACCCCCCCCCCAATAGGACTAATTGCCAACTTAGTCCAGTCACGAGAACAAACGTTCAGCACCAAAGGAAAGCCCGATTGATGCAGATAGGTCAGCTCTCAGCAACAACCAATTATAAGCCGTTCACAAAAATTATTTCAGTTGACCTGTAGTAGGTGATGCAGTTCATTTGCTCCCCACTCTCGGAAACATTCATAGCTGACACATTCGGAAACAAACTTGAAAACCATGGCGATAAAACAGGCCTGTGTTATGGAGAATTCCGGAAAGGAAACGCATAGCAGCCAGTGTTACAGTATGCTCACACATAATTCTAATAATGACGGCATCATATTCCTTTTTCAGAAAATATATTGAAAGATTCAAGGCCAAGTATAAATGAACAGCTTCCAAATATTTAACGTGACCGGACTGTATATTTTATTAAAACGGGGCCCGATGTGAAATAAAGCTTATATATTACGAAGCCGAGCGCTCTAAGGCATGAATTACCTTCCCTCGATCCAACGCTGGGATCGTGGTTTCGAATCCCACTCAAGGCATGGATATCTGTGTTGTGTGCGTTTATTTTGTGTTTGTGTTATTCTGAGTGCAGGTAACGGCCTTGCGACGGGCTGATCCCCCGTCTAAGGTGTCCTACCGACTGTGTATAGAATCAAGAAACTGAAAAAGAGGCCAAAGCCCAAGAAAGGGCTGTACAGCCATAATGATACTATTACGAAGCTGCCACAGTCTCGCCAGAACGTTACGCAGAGCATTTTTCTGCTCCAATTCCGTTACTGTAACATGAAATATTGAAACGAAAGCTTCACATGATGCTTTTAGATTTAACCCCTCAAAACACAGTGATTACCAAAAGTAGATGCTCCGGTCTAGAAAACCAAAATTAACTGCCGTGAAGATTTTTTATTGTAAAAAAATATTGTAAATGCCCATCGTTGAGCTGACCACGCGACACCCTCTATCAGCTAAAGTTGGCACTAACTTCGCCGACAAGAGGCGGTCGCTTGGTCGGTATAGTTCTCTTGAGGACTAAAGCCACACAGTTTGTTTTGTTTGTTTGTTATACCCAATGGTTACTATACATACCACTTGCATTACCATATTACAACTCTGCATTCTGCCCACCGAGTGTATTTGCGCGTTTCATGTGGGTATTAGAGTACGCAGCAGTTATCCTAAACAGCATTAACCTGCTGACCTTCGTAGCGGATACGTAGTGTGTTTTCTGAGAGGTACGAACTGAATTACTGTCTACCATTTAGAAGAAACTCTGTCTTTAAAGTCTCCATTATATTTCAGATGTTGTCTGCCATTTAGTACAGACTGAATTTCTCCGTTTTATGGTTGACATTCCCCCTTCGCAAGTGAGCGGCAACGGGTTTGAATCTCTGTTCGGATACCTTGACTGACATTTTTTGTAGTTTTTCTCGTCCCCACTAACAGATATCTTAATGACGACCCAACTTCAGTCACATTTAGCGACCGTCGATGCATAAAACAGATGAAATGGGACTAAACTTAAATTAAGTTGCATTTGAACAGGAATATTTCGCTCACAACATGTACAGTATAACCGTTATATCGTCATGACATGGTCCTCAGAGCCTTTTTCGTGATAAAGGTCAGCAACAAGTGAAAGTGAGGACCGCATTGAGAAAGAGAGACTTCAGGTTGCCTCTGACGTCCTTCCTCAGGTTAAGTAAGTAAATTTGACAATAATAATAATAATGTCAGGTCCCATAAAAAATATAAAAATCAGAAACAGTCATTCAATTGAAATCGGATTCATATCTGTGGTACAGAGAAACACAATTCATCATCACTGGCACAGGCAGGTGCAAAACCTTCTTTCGACACACTCTAATATGATTGGACAGAAATAATTGTTGCGTTGCCATCAGCAGTTTTCATTACTATTGGTCCGCAACCAAACGCCAGTGATGCCATAGCATCTCTGTGTTTACTTTCACTTGAGGCTCGGCTTATACACGCGTGTACAGAGATCGGAAAACTGATGGATAATTCATGCATACTTGAGCTAAGCATCAGAATGCTTAGAAGTCAGAAAATTATTAAATATTTGTTGCAGTTTTAAAATAAACGTATTGCAACAAGCATAAATAATGTAAATGTGAATTGTTTATTTTTAAAATATTACCCATATTTTGAGCAAACTCTGTTTACTAAAGTCAATACATGAATTTCTGCTCAACTGCCTACATAATTATTCACTTTCCATGTTTTTGTTTTCCTCTGCAGTATTTATCGGTAGCCATTACCTCAAGAGTGGGGGGGGGGAATTCAGCTTCTGTGGCATTTCTCAAAATATCTGCCGAGCTACCTGTCAGTTCCTCACCAAGGTCGTTTTAATTCCCCAGTCGTCAAGAAAGATGTGCATGCACTAAAATATGTCAACACACACACACACCACTTAATGTCCTGTATTTAGCTACATATTCACGGGGCCTTTCGATTTACATAAGCTCATCTCTACTGGCAGTATATTTTACTGACCCCCTCTAAGCCGCACCTTACAGGATACTTGGAATTCTATATGACCGTCACACAACTAAATATTATATATTTGTACCACAGCAGAGATAATTGAGGAGCTATTTCAAGGAAATAGCGGCTCCGGTCTAGGAAATCGAAATTAAGGGACATGGGGATCCGTTGCGCTGACCACGCGACACTCTCTATCCGCTAAAGTTGGTACTAACTTCGCCGTTAAGCGGCGGTCGCTCGGTCGGTATAGTTCTCTTGCAGAATAAATGTCACGGAGTTTTTATTTTGTTTTGTTTTGAACTCCATCATAGTAGTCAGTTTAGTACATATTGCTACAGTTGATACGATAGGAAATTAAACAGCCATATATGAGGTGACTCGGAAGTTCCCATACTAGGTCAAAAAGAAATGTTGGCTTAACTTACTCAATTTTTGATACCATCTCCTTCAAAATAGTCTCCTTGGGAACGTATGCAGAGATACCATTGTTTTTTACACTCTTCAAAAGCGCCGTGGAAGTCATTTTCCTTAATGCTGTCGAGGGCCGCTTGAGATTCCCTTCAGATGCCATACATTGTTCCAAAATTTCGTTCCTTCTCTTTCATTTTCAATTAGGGAAACTAAGCGAAATCGCAGGGGGCTAAGTCCGGCGGTAGGGAGGATGGGGAACGGTAACCATATTGTTTTTAGTCACAAACTCTGTGGTTTTCAGGGACGTGTGGGCAGGGGCGTTGTCGCAATGGAGGAGCAATGCGACGCATGTTCAAATCTTCTGTTAAAATCTCCTGGAAAACTTCATAACTGATCCCAGCGGTGTCTGCGAGCTCTTGGGTCGTTCAGCTACGATCTTCCTGGGTGAGTTCTTGAATTTTTCATAATTTTCTGTCGTTTTGTTGGTGCTTGGTCGCCCTGAACATTCGTATTCTGCAACTGACATTCGTCAACATTAAAACGTGAATGCCATATAAAAACCTCTGTCAGACTTAAAGAATGATCTCCAAAAGCCTCACGAAACATTTCAAGGGTTTTGGTAGCGGATTTACCAAGCTTCACACAAAACTTGATGCAGACACTTTGCTCGATTTTGTCATCCATCGCAGAAAAAGCAAAACACGAAGTTGAAAAAGCACTCATGTAAAACCAATACGTGTACACAGCGCGGTGTCACGTGGCCGAATGATGCAATAGGCTTGGGGAAGTGTGACCTTTGCCTCCCCTCTAATCTTCTTTCACCGAAGCAGTTGCAACAATAAGAATCCAGGAAATTTCCGATGCCACCTCGTCTATTTAAAACAATCAACACATCATATTTCCAATTACATACAAAATCATAGTAATGTGACGTGCCGCCAGGAAGGCCGGATGATAATACGTCCATCACTGTTCAACGGCTAACAATTTCTAGGAAGCAATGCCTAGGAAATCGTTACCCCCGAAATAAAAGTCTAACAGTGGGATTTCCACCGTTATTTATAATGGAATGTATTCCCGCGGCACCAGGAGATTCGTTGCATAGCAGCGGACGAAATTAACCCTTCGACAAGGTGTTCCCTACTCAGTTAGAGTGCAGGATATAACAGTTCGTATTCTGCAAGAGACCAGCAGAGTTCGTATCCGACGAGAGCTAAGGACAGTTGAACTCCGAGCAGAGCGGAAGACACTTCACCGAGATTAGCGGTACGAGAGGGTATAACACGGAAGGGGAAGCGTCCGAAGACGTTATGAATAAAGTAAAAAAAAAAAAGTAAAGCTATCTCCGTGTAACAGGCCATGGAGGCCCATAGGGCTGTGAGACGTTGAGGGTCCCACATTATCTAGATAATCGGCTCATAGATGGCGGTAAGGTTGTCAGCCTTACGCGCCGGCCGCCCTTTACACCCAGGAAAATTCCTGGTACTAATTTCTGTTAGAAGCTGAGTCAACTCCAGGGCCATATTTCGACTGGAAGGATTAGGTCAATTGAAAAATCCAATGACCTCATCGGAAATTGAACCCGCGACCTTCAGGCTTGCAACAAAGTGCCTCAACCAACTACGCTACCGCGTGCCCCCTTCCGAAGACGTTATAAATGTGAATAATTACGTATATTTGTGAGTCTAAAGGATTATCGCCCAATAAACATTCGTCCGAATTCGAGACCCACGTAAATTTTCTTGTCGCGTTACCTAGGAAACACGCGACAGTTTCTCACTTTTCACGTAACAGTATCCATGCACTTAAAAAAAATATTATTGTTCCTCCATCCTCTGCAATTAATATAATTGTTTAAATTCATGGCGCTGTATATTGTTGTAAAAGAGCTTCATAAAAGAGGTTATTCAGTTTGAAGACAGCGCGTGTTGCCCTGTAATTCGAGAACAAGACTGAGGGACGAAGCTCAGCTGACGCACTTGGTTAAGCTGGCTAAGCATAGGAGCCGCTGCCGATAATGGTTTGTCCAGATGACTAAGCGGTCATTATGCTAGGGAGCAGATGCAGTCCCTGTGCTTGTTGCCATGGTGTGATGCGAGTAAGGGGTATATACGAGCAACGTTCCATAGTGAGGCTGGGCAGACAGCATTGTAGCCCGCGAGCCGCTTGCCGTATTCGCTAACCGTCTGGTTAGGGAGCTATGTCGAACCTGCAGCAATTCTGTACGTAAGTACAGTCCAAACCACAACGCAGCAGTTTCCTCCCTGTAAACCAAGTTACGAAGCAATAAAACATCCTACCAGGACAATAGGAGCCCGGATAGCTCAGTCGGTACAGCGCCGGGAGGCCGGGGTTTCATTCCCGATAAGGGCAAGAATAGTTTCCGTTCTCCACATTGTCCATTCCAGCTCTGAGGCCCACCCAGTTCCCTATCCAATGGGTGCCATGGACTATTTCCTCGGGGGTAAAGCGGCCAGAGCGTGAAGCTGTCCACTCAAATCCATGTAGTGCCGAATTATGCAATGGTGAAAGCATACCTCCACCACCGTGTAGTCTTCATGTTTTGGTGCTTAATCAACTGAAGGCATGGAAATTTCTCCATTGTACCTTTACCCACCACGACAATTGCAGCTGCCGAGAAGTCGTGTCCCACTGGAAGTATTCAGAAAGAACTTGTGACTCATCGCCCAGTGTAGAAACAGAAATATGAGCTGAACTGTTTAAAAGTAAAGCGGTTGGAAGTGGAATTTTCTTTTCGGAAGGGTGTGTATGTTTGTACATCTCTCAGACCACCCAGCAGCCCTCTCTTGTTCGTGCTCCCTTCCTAATTTCATTAGCAAAGCATCTTCTTGTCCTCTTCCTCACCCCTGCATTTGAGTGTTTAGATAACATGCCATACACAACTGTAGGAGAAGTTGCCGGGTGAGCGAGGCGACTGAGCTGCACTCTGATAATGGCAACCTGTTGAGAACAAGAATGTGATCCCTGGGGCTAAGCACTACACCAGGGATCGCTGTATTTATCGCTGTTTCATGCCAGATTTACATCAGAAGTCTCTTAAAAATAAGAAACGGTGCATGGCCAGCACGTTCTGTTGGTCTTAATGAGAAGATATTCACGGCTCAAAATAATCGGTAGTACTAAGCATCATTGTGTTCCCATGCAGCAGTCTTCCACTGAACAACCACATCGCTCAGCGTTCTAGATAGATGCAAAACAGCACAAATGTGCGCCATGTTTTACAAGAAAGAAAATGGCTTCGTAAACCACTGAACTAACGAGTTGCTCCAGGAAGAAAGTTGTAATAACCGGAGCCATGTAGTGTATCAATTGATTCTGAAGTTGGCACCGGTGCTAATGCACTAAGCCATAAACTTGTGCAAGGTGAAATGGAATTCCCACCGCAGCGGCCCCGGTTCGATCCCGGGTCTGATCGAGTGGGATTTGTGGTGGACAAAGTGGCGCTGGGGCAGGTTTTCTCCGAGTACTTCGGTTTCCCCTGCCAATCTTCATTCCACCAATTGCTCCACAATCACCCTCACCTATCATCTGGGGCTGGTACAATAGGCCAGAAGTGGCCGCAGTACAAGGGACATAGGCCCACCCCACTAGCAATAAAAAGAAAAGAGAGTACGACGATGCTGCTTCCTTCCCAGTTCTTCTCTTCCCCCTTGATAATCATCTTAATCTGAATAGCGCTTGAGGCAAGACACAGGCCAATGTATGAAACAAGCTTAACACTGCGATCTTAGGGCGGACGTATTCTGGGTTCAAATTCCGATCGGGAAATGGCAGCTAGATATCTTCCGATGGGCTAGCCGCACAGGAAAGAAGCGACACTCGGACGTGACAAGGAAAGGGGAGAAAGAAGAAGGTTAATAATCCAGATGAATGCCATTTCCTTTCTCTTCGCTAATTTATTCACCTCAGAATTTTACCCAGTGAATAAAAAAAGGTAACGTTATCCCTGTAACAGGTCTTGAAGGCCCATAGGCTTGTGAGACGTAGAGGTTCCCACATTTTCTCTAGATGATGGAACTCATAGATGGCGGTAAGGTTGTCAGTCTTACGCGCCGGCCGCCCATTACATGCAGGAAAATTCCTGGTACTCATTAATATTAGAGGCTGAGTCAACCCCAGGGCCATAGTGTAGCTGGTTGGATTAGGTAAATTGAAAAATCCACCTCATCGAAAGTGGACCCATCGACCTTTCGGCTTGTAGCACAATGCCTCAACCAACTACACTACAGCGTGCCCACTTACCCAGTGGATATCTGGAGCACATTTCGTTGTGGTTAGCGATTACAGCCTCGAGCTGACAACTATTGCTGACATTGCTAAGACATAAGTTGTGGAGAATTTTTATTTCCATTTCGCCCTTTTTTTATTGATAGTGGGGTGGGACTAACTCCTTTGTACTGCGGCCACTTCTGGCCTATTATACCAGCCCCAGATGATAGGTGAGGGTGATTGTGGAGAATTTGGTGGAATGAAGATTGGCAGGGGAAACCGAAGTACTCGGAGAAAACCTGCCCCAGCGCCACTTTTCCATCACAAATCCCATTTGACCAGACCCGGGATCGAACCGGGGCCGCTGCGGCGGGAAGCCAGCGACTAACCGCTTGAGCTATGGCGCGGCCTTCGTACTCTTTTACTACAATATTAATAATCGTCAGTTCAGGAAGGGGGGTGTGGACGTCTGACTGGGAACGAAGCGGCATGTTTTGGGGTTACATCTCGGAATTACCTACCACTCGGCGCTACAGCCCTGGGTGAGCCCTGGCCTCCTCTACAACCAGTCTCCACAACCAAAGAGTGCTGCCATAGGAACGGAACCACGCATGATGACCTGAGGCTGGTTGTTAGGTTCCCTGAACAGAATAATTTTGCAGGATGAGGCTGTTAGCCTCATGCCCAACCCCAAACCTGGAGGACCAGGGTATCTCTCTTAGTCTGGACACTACCCTTTGACCTTTCCGGCATGGGTGACACTACTGGTAACTAAACTACCGCTGGTATAGCTGTCCAAGTCGCAGATTCACGCCTGCTCACCACACGGTGGAGACGCCTTTGGGGAAGAAGTCTCGGAATTAGGCCGGGCGAAATGAGGGACTAACTAGAGGAGCTTAATTACCGTGCAGTCTAGTCGCAAGTCATGGCATTGCCACTGTGCAAACGCGTTGTTTCTCTCCTATGAAAGTGAAAAATGGATTGCGAATGGAAGAAGAAGATGAAGACGTAACTACTCGTATTAAAATTCATCTGCGCCTTCTGTCCTATCTCAACAAGAAAGAGAGGCGAAGAGCACCGCCATTGTAGATCGCTTAGTAACAAGAATAATTACAAATGGGGAGGGAGGGGNTTCCACACAGACCTCTGATCTACCAGCGAACACGTGAATTGAAGTGACAACGCGCTTGGCAGGGATGTCGGAACGACCACGTTAGAATCTGATATATACTAACTACTGGTTTCGTGGTTTCTCTCAGTCCATCGCCAGGGCAATGCCTTCAAATGTCATGTTTCAATTTTTAATATGTATCTTACATTAGCAACCTTTCAGGTCTTCCGAATTTACACAACCTTTGCAGTTGATATAGCGTTGATAGATTCCAACGAATCAATCTATATCATCTGACTCAAAATGGTATCTTATAAACCACAACTGAGAACATTCTTACTGAACTCTTGCATGTGAGTGTTTTATACTCTCGCGGTTCATGGGCTGGTCACCTGTGGCAAGTCTCGGGTAAATATTAGCAGAGAAGCAGCGGCGACACGCTTGTTTGGGAGGAGACAGGAAACAAGGCGACTACTTGGGTGGTCTGGTATTCAACCTGTGGCGCGCTCGCCTCACCCGTTATCTAACCAAATAACTAAATGGCCCAAAAATAAACACCGCTTACACCAAGGAGAGAGTTGGACCGTAGTCAATCCTGTTTGCATATTCAAAAAATTATTTCCATAAGATCCAACTTAATATTATTCTCCTGTGTCCTTGATGTTCCAGGTGACCTGATTAAAAAACTTTTATCTTCCATCCGAACTACATGTCTAGCTCATCGTGACGTCCTTGATTTTTATAACATGTATAAATCTGTAGTTAAAACTTTATCTTATGGAACAGATTTTGCATAACATATTTGTCATTTTTAAGATATCCCTTGCCTCACAAATAACTATGATTACTCGGTTGTTTTATTCCTTCATGTTATTCCCCTTGCCGTGTGATAATACTTTTACACTTGGTTTGTCACTCTGAAACAAGCAGGGATATTGGAAAGATAATAACAACTCTTCTTCACTTCTTGATATTGATAGTTTTTTTTTATCTTTCATTAATGATCATAAGATGCAGGGAATATATAAGCGTATGTGGGAAGATAATATTAAAGTGGTTCTTAGACATGTGAAGTGGGCTGAACTGGCTCAGGTGAGTTCAACTGAGGATTTTTGTGGATACTGTAATGGAGCATCGGGTTCCATAAAAGCAAGGATTTTTTCCTCAGCCGAATAGCTACAAATTGCTTTATGCAAATTATGCTATGGTGCTGGTTAGTCAATGTCTGGAGTACCGCAAACGTGGGAGGTCAAGACGAAAACAATCTGTGAGGCGGTAAACACAAGGATTTTATCTTAAACTTACCATGACCCTGTCAATGTCACTGCTCTTCCGAGGTGCAGTAAAACGCCGATCATCCGAATTAGTGACAAAGGTGATTGGGATAATTGGATTAAATTCTCATTCACGAAAAACACTATTATAACATTATTACAATGTATTGAACGATTATAACAAAACTATAAAACTTTTGAAAGAGGAGAAACGTGAAAAATGGATAAATTTATGCTTTACAACATTTTACATTTGATAAAGTCCTAGATGTTTTTTGGTAGACGCTGCATTCCTTTGTTTCGGTGATTCGGTTAATTGGCGTTCTACTGTATTTAAATTTTTATTTTATACTGTCAAATAGCTTAACAGCTAGCGCTGCTGATTTTCGACATAGAAGATTTGCCTAAATGTATTTCCAGACCACTGATATTGTACGAATTTTAAATGAAGGGAGATAATACAGGTACAATCTGGATCAAAATAACACAAATGGTTTAAATAATTAACAAGAATGCTGGCAGAACTTGGACCATAGGCCATGGTGATTCACTGATACGAGTATTTAAACTGTGCATAGCTCAGTCGGTATAATGACGTGCTGGACGACCGGGGTTCAATTCCTGGTAGAGGCAAGAGATTTTTCTCTTATCCACAGAGTCCATACCGGCTCTGAGGCCCACCCAGCCTCCTATCCAATGGGTACTGGAGGTCCTTACCTTGAGGGTAAAGCTGTTGGGGCGTGAAGCTGACCACTCACGTCTATCTAATGTAAAGAACGCTGGAGGTATAGCTTCACTCTTTCATACGCCTTCATGATGTGGTTCTTAATTAAGTATGGAGACAACTTTACCTTTAAGGGCCCCCATACACACACAGTTTGGCCTCCAGTTCGGCCTGCACAGTTGAAGACTGAGAGGCAAAACTGACGTGTGTGGTGCGGCCGGCCAATCGTTTGGACTGTTGGCCTGTGGGAAACCCGTCAGTCCGTCAGTTCTGCCTGCAGGACCGTAGCACGTGACGTGTGTGACTCAACATTATAGGCTGGAAGACCGTGATTGTGGCATGAAGCCTGCCGCTTTATCTGCGCGTGTATGGGGAGGAAAGGGAGGGGGTAAACTGTCACAGTTTTGCCTGTGAGGTCGATCGGAAGGCCAAACTGTGTGTGTATGGGGGCCTAACAGTGTTACACTTTGCGTTTTATACATTGTCGGTTCTTTACTAATGAAGTATCTTCCAGTCAGTTGTTTATATAGCAGATTTGAGTGTCTTATAAAGAAGACCTCAATGACGTCAGCTGATAAGCTATGGAAGTGATAGTGGGGTGGAACTAAGTCCCTTGTACTGCGGCCACTTCTGGCCTACTGTACCAGCCCCAGATGCTAGATGAGGGTGATTGTGGAGCAATTGGTGGAATGAAGATTGGCAAGGGAAACCGAAGTACTCGGAGAAAACCTGCCCCAGCGCCACTTTGTCCACCACAAATCAAACTTGACCAGACCCGGGATCGAACCCGGGCCGCCGCGGTGGAAAGCCAGCGACTAAAAAGTTGAGCAATGGCGCGGCCCGAAGTACGAGTATATATTAGTCCAACTGAACTTGGCCACGGCATTGGAGATCATTTAAAATGTGCAGGTTGATAGAGAGTCGCTCATTTCCTTGCAACGACATATTTGCGAAGTTCCACAAAATGTTTTAGGTACAATTTCGGTCAAAAATTTGTGACGTGACTTTTTTCATTAAAATTGCGTTGAGCACTTTCACAGATATACTTTAACACCAGTTTATCCTCTTAGCTAATTTAAGTTTTGCAAAATAGTATCAGAATCTGTAACATTTAAAATAAATATGTTGATTGTTATTTTTAAGCTTTAAATATACAACAAACACATTAAAATATAGCAAACTTACTAAAGTAAATATGTAATCGTTTCATTTTTGTTTCAAATTAAATTCTGAAATTCAATTAAATCAAATTAAAACGTAAGAAAAATATGTTAGAACTGGAGAAAAGTGGTAATGGGAAGAAATATGAATGTAGTAATTGACAGATCATTATCTACAGAGAAGCGTCTGTTATTTGTTGTGTTGCTTACTGTACTGCAGAACAAACTTAAAAATGCTAATATATGCTGGAATGTCAGAACTACAGATTTTGCTTCAGAAGCAACATAACGTTATAAGAAAATTTTATAAGACGTATACATATCTTAATAATGAGTTTTATGAAATATGTTTGGAAAATCCTTGCAAGAATACCCAATATGAAGTCCGTCGATATAGATCAACGGTTGTTATGAAATGACACGGCATAGGAAATTACTTACTTCGGTGATGCGAAGACTGACGGGAGGGGGGGGGAAGAGTATTGTGCATAAAATGTTCTTAAGTTCCCCCATCCCAAGTCTTTTGTTCGAAATACAATTCGGAATTCGCGATGATAACTCGATTTATTTTTTCGCGTATTAAAACTGTGATGTCCACACTGCTGCAATCAGCGACCGCAAACTGCCGCGTGTAGCACTAGCATAGACTGCGGCAGATAAATTTAGGTCTCACATCAAACATCAAGGCCATTTTAAGAGATTTTTAGTCAAAGCGTTCTAGGCTACCTAGAATGTTTTTAAGACTGATGTCAAAACTCACATTCTAAGACAAGTAAATTTATTTTATGATATGTAATCTAAGTTTCGCTATAAAATTATATTGCCAAAAAGACATTTGAAGTCCATTTTACAGCTTCCCTGAACACGTTTTCAGTAGCAATTCTATAATTTGGATAAGAGTCCGCTCCCAATTAGTCCCAGTTATTGAGGTCTTACTGCATTTTGCTCAAACAAATGTTACGAGTTACGCGTATGCTCTAAGATTCCAAAAGAAACTCATGCAGACCAGACTACATGGTATCACACCCCAGAAGACAGCAATTTTTAATAATACGATCAATAGTTGTGTATGTTTAATGGCACCTTGACAGTACTAGGAAATATAGAGGAATGCTTTGCTTATGTTGCAGAACATAGAATTATTCATCTTCTTCGCCGTCCATAGAATGCACAGTGTAGGAAGTCTTGTCTGTCAAGACTGTTAAGAACTTCTTCTCTGTCATGATTGGCATTACTACTTCCTGGACATGAAACAGTGAATATAAAGGAAAAGAACAGAATGGAAAAAAACTGCTAAGCTACACAGAATGGGGTGGGACAAACCATAGGAAATATTAAATATATAGGATATAAATATACGACACACTGTATATCAGGAAAAAAAAAAAAAGCTGGGATAGATCAGGAGGGAGTGCCAGGGTTCGATTCCCTGCAGGGACAATTTTTTTGTCTGGTCCACAGCATCCAGACTGCCCTAGGGCCCATCCAGGCTCCCATTCAAGGGGTACCAGGGGCTCCTTCCCCAGGAGTAAATTAGTCAGGGTATAAAGCTGATCACTCACCTACACATACACGTAGTGCTAATGTCAAGAATGATGGAGTTATACCTACAACCCCCTACGTCTTCATGGTGTGGTGCTTAATTAAGTACAGAGACAATGCTACCTTTACATTTTTACGTATACAGAAGGCAGCCCATACTATAACCAGTATGTGACCAACAGAGCATGTATATAGATATAAACGATTGGAACAAAAGATGAAAAAAGTCAATTTACATTCACGGGTCAAATAGAATAACTTACGTGCAATAAGAAAGTCAGAAGCTTGCAACAAGACAAGGTTAGGAATACAGAGATGGTATAGATCAGACAGCCAGAAACAGATGCCAGAGAATGTATAACATGGAGATGCTTTGCTATTTCTTGCTTGGCTGCCACAGTAAAACAGCAATGACAAGATTCATAAAAAGGACATGCTTTAAAGAACAAAAGGATATAAGGAATTAATTATATATGATGATTTTTTATATATCATACATTACACTTTATGTACATGCATTATATCGTTCCCATGTCATTTCCACAGGAAGGTAGCTTTCACATAACTACACAGATATCAGCTCTATGTTCTGAACTACCACCTGAACGACAATTCACTATTTTAATGGAGAATGGAGGAAAGGAGATAAAGGTAAAAAAAAATATGACTGAGTGGAAGAAAGGGGTTGAAGGAAGAATATATGAAATAAATTATTCCCCACTGTCTTAAAGAAAAAAGAAGAACCATTTATTATTGGAAGGTAAATGAGTGTTTATTAGTGATGGCTACTGTTCAAAAACATTGAAAAATTAATCACCAACCTCAAATATTTAAGACACTGAACATGTTTCAAACAGTAGGTATGGTGATAATGTACACACATGAATAAGATGTAAACAAAACACATAAAATTAAACAGGTGATGAGCATATAAAATTATTAATAAGGTATAAACATACAAATTGTCTATTATAAAAGTGAATCTCTGGTTTAAATCAGAACATGTTCCAATACACCATAAACAAACACACATAGTAATTCAGTCTTCCAACCATACAGAACAGTAACTAACATTGCAGTACAATGAGATATGTTCAGTTTGTGCAAGCACTGTCTTCTGCTTTAATCTGCAGGCACGTTTACTTCACAGATGGTACCTATGAAACAGGTGTCCCCAAAATATAGTTCACAGTATGTTTGAAACTGTAAAATGGCAGGGTAGAATCATACTTCCAGAGATATAGAGCTCACAGATTTCATTACTGAAACATAGATTATTCTACAGAGTTTCCTGAGAACTGTGAAACATTCTTTGGAAAGTTTTAACAGATAGATCATTTCAACATAATGTTCTTCATCTTGTACCAACCATGGCAACAGTGTGGATTATGTATAAAACCCACCTCCCAATACTGCCATAAAGCAGATCCATGCAACTCAGTGCCAGTTGAGTTTCAAGGTCAATATGTATCCAATGTATGCTAGCTTTAGAAAGACAGAATGAAGTAATAACAAATTACAAAAATTAGAAAAACGTCACAGTTATCCCCTTTCCTTACCTGTTATGCAAGGGAACGTTTATCATTGGAGATATCTATCATAAAGTATAAGGCATGATTACAATTCAAAATAAAAGAAATAATCAAATCACGTAATGAGCAACACACTAACAACTATTTTACTTCATAGTTGAATCTATTTGTACTCCAATAGACACATCAAGACACACAGAAAAAACATACAGACAAAATGAAATTCTGTCCTTGAGAGCTGTTAATGAAGTTTCATTTGTGACATTACTATTGACATAAACGTTTCTTGCATCATATTTAAATATGATGTTTGGGAAAATATTAAACACAACAATTAAAAGCAGCCTTAAAAATTAATTGTATTCCTTATGCAGTACACAGCATAAAATAAACTGCTGATCTATCTGTAACAATATATTATGTAGGCTTTTCATAAATACCTAAGATTTGAGGCTTTCACGGCGGTGAATATAATAATATAAATAATGATATAATAAATACATTTTTATTATATTTGAGATGAAGTATTCATGTAAAATGTAAGGCTAAAGTTGTAATTTGAAACAATCAGTGAAACAGATGTCTTCGTGCATTAAGGTTTTCATATGTAAAAATATGTTAAATATTGCATGAAAAGCCATAAATCTGACAAACATAATGTAAGTCATATACATTTCTATGACATTTTCAATGAAAAGGCCACAGAGTGCTCAGCAGTATTTACATACAGAATTTCTGCATCATCCTGAAAGCCAAATTATTTAAAAAGATGAGAATTTGGAGATTCACATTATATCTCATCAAACTACATACAAGGTCAGACTGTGCCTCACATGCGGGAAACAAACATGGATAAAAAAAAAGACGTCTTCTGGCTGAGAGAAATATGACCATTAGAAAATTTTGATCTTCATGTGAAGACGTAAATCTTTCACAAATTATCTTGGCAATATGTATGAAGTAAATAAAGACAGTCAATTTTTCAGCACAGTACTTTCACTGTTTTAACCCAATGAAAGCAAGATCTATCCTTCGTCAAATCCTCACACTAAGCTCCCAATTATGAAGTACTGCCTGTACATACAATTCTACATCTATTTCACTTTACTGCCTGCTAAATTCAGGCATCAGCCTTTGTAAAATGAACTCTTCAGAAGTATCTTTCAATGAAATCTCAAATCAAATTTTCCATTGGCTTTCAGATCCAGGACACTATACAAAATGACTGGAAACGTGTAGTACCAGATCTTACAATCTGGCCATAAATGAGCTGCTAGAATCATGTCCGAAACAATGGTGAACTTCAAATGTTATTCAAAATTTAATACCTCATTCACAAATTATTAACTTCCCAATAATTACTCAATAATTTAACACAATCACTGCAATGACAGTTCCTACCACTTGAGTAAGTGCACTCTTCCAGCGCAAAAGATGGACAATCAGTCATCAAAATGTTATACTGACTTTCTTTGAACAGATATTGCCAACTGAACAGCTTGGTGTAAAAGTGTTGTTGTTCCATCTCTAGGAACTTGTGGCAAACAAAGACAAACCAAATCATCTATACAGATTTATACCAAAACTCCATAATGAATTGCTAAATATTCCATGGCAATAAAAATTATTTTCATGCTGGTTTGGTAGCTTGTCCCTTTTGGGCATAACACTCACACTACCATAAAACCTTCATAAATTTCAGTTCCAGCTTTGAGGAATCAATTCTTGATGTGCATTACATAACAGCACCAGGTTTTCTGATCAGAAGCAAAAGTATCACTGAATATGTTGCACAGATATTTAGAATACAAACTGTAAACTGTTTCCACACTGCTAATTTGTATTACATAAACAATTACAATTTAGGAGAAAGACAACATGTACACTAAAAGTAATGTTTATATACTAACCATAAACATGTGGCATGAATGTGATTCAATAATATACACCATCAGTATAAAAATAAAATGAAATTGTTAAGTTAAAACACCCTACCTCTCCACCTTTCCTTCTACATAACTCATTCTTATTATTGTTAACAATGTCATGGCCAAAAAAGATCAATTATATGAGCAACATGGGCAACCACTGCATGCACCAACCCTCCATACCTGCCTCATCTGCCATTTTGAGACAGAGGTAAAAACCATGGCAGGAAATGTCAATGTTTCATGATTGAAGATTACTGCAATTCCAGTAGCTATTTTATCCCATGAGATATGAGGTATTAGCGGCAAGGAAAATTAAGATTATGGTCTTCTGGGATGTGACACTGGTAATTAGGTCTCCATGTTTTTAATATCTCAAGGGTTGAGAAAGATAGCAACAATAGGCTCTCCTGAAACTCTGATAGCCACATAGCAGTCGTCACAGCATTACATCCCAGAACACCATAATCTTTATTTCACTCAAATATTTGCATATTTACAATATGCGCATGGCACTTTTTGTTTGAATTGACATCAATATGAGTATAATTAATATTTGAATTACAGCAATGCTGCAGTTTCCAATATAACATTTTATTTTATTTTTTATTTATTTGTTTAATCAGCAATCAGAATGTACATTCTATAAGCTAATGTTATGGCTGTTTAGATGACATGATGAGGAGGCGTCCAGTGGCGAAACCTCAGTAATTCAAATCAGGTCCATTGGCCAGTTTCGTTTGAGTCTTCTCTTGTCGATAGTGTCTTTAGGAGTGGGTTTTTATGAGTTATGATTTTGTTGATGTCTGTTGCTTTTTTGTTGGATGAGGTCTTGTACGGAAGATATACCGAGATCGGTGTGGAGTGTTGCGTTGGAGACATACCTTGGTGCGTCGACTATCATTCGTATGATCTTAGATTTACTTTTATTGCTACAGTAGATTTGCTGGTGCAGCCACATAATTCCAGGCCGTACGTCCAAATAGGTATGATTATAGTCTTATAGATCAGAATTTTATGCAATATAACAAAATTAAAATTATGGGGTTCTCAACACTTAAGTGTTAAAATATTGCTAAACAATTATTTATCTTCCTTCAGAGCTGATCAATTAAAATGTTTATTCTCAAGCAATTTATATTCATTTTATATCAGCGCTCCCTTAAGCTATGAATGGAACAGAGAGAGTGGGGTTTTCCAGCAGATCAAAAACAGAAGAGAGGAAAAGAAATAAATCACAGTGAAGTTGAAAAATTTTCCTGGACACCCTTCAGAGGCTCATTCCTGTCATCCCAAGAGCAGTTTAAATATACTGTATGAAATTACAGTTGAGATTCATCAACAATATCATAATTTCAAACATGCTGGCAGAAATGAGGCCAGAGGGTCATCAACTATCCAAAACAAAAAAAAATGTCCAATGCAAAGTAATTCTCAAATTATGAGAGTCATCTTACCACTACCAGAACAGTAGTTTCATCAAGTGAAAACATTAAGTTTGGTTTAATTGATCCTTTACTGACAGCATTAATAAAATGAAGGAACAGTGAAGTATGGTACTTTTAGGATTTAATAGTATCACCCCAGTTTAGAATAATCTTAAATTTGATTTGAGTTCTAGCAAGTTGGGGAGTGCAGCATATGAAGGGCTAAGGCTTCACTGCTTCAATTTCAAGTATAATCTTAAATTTGTTTTTAGTTAAGACGAGTTGGGACATGTAGCACTTGAAGGATAAAGGCATCATTAATTTAACTTCAAGTAAACTCTTAAATCTGTTCTGAGTCAAACTGAGTTCGGATGTGCGGCACTCCAAGAATTAAGGCACCACTAATCTAATTTTAAGCATAATCTTAAATTTGTTTTGAGTTGAAATGAGTTGGAAGTGCAGCACTTGAATGATTACAGCATCACTAATTTAATTTCCATTATAATCTTAAATCTGTTGTGGGTTTAAATTAGTCAGGGAGTGCAGCACCCAAAAGACTAAGTATCATTAGTTTAACTTCAAGCATAACCTCAAATCTATTTTCAGTTACACAGTTAAGACCTAAGCCCCCCCCCATCTTCTACTTCTGTTTGTTTTTGAAACACTTCTTTCTCTTTTTCACTGGACGGAAACATGTAGAAACATTGTACTCTGCAGTTCATAAATCCAGTCCTACTGCGCAACACTTCTCTGTAAGACATCAGACAGAACTGAAGCACCATACAATGATATAGGCACTGACATAGAGAAACATAGGAATTTTCTTAATTACTCACAGCACAAACAACCTTGATTTATTCCTTTCTTTTCTCGTGAACTGACACAGTAAATGAGGCCTTACAAATTTGTTCTGTCCAATGCCTAGAGACTGCTTTTCCATTTTATTTATTTGTTATTTGCTTGTCCATTGTTCCCACAAGCCACGTGTGGTGTCTTTGCGTGTGCAGACCTGTGGAACAACGAACAAGCAAGGGGCAATACTGCAGACAAAACATAACAACAGGCTTGCATATGGAAAGGGTGAGCCACTGCAATGTAAGCAACCGAAGAAGAGTATATTGCTTAGACAAGTGGACGATGCCCCTTATGAGATGGAATTAGGAGTTTTATTTAATTAAAAAATGTAATGATTTCTAATCGATTTTAAATTGAGTTAACTGTAAGATTTTAACACACAACAGTTGAGTGCAACTGTAACATTTTAATTACAAAATGTTTAGTTAAGTGTGTGTTGAATGAACAACACGCAGTGCAGTGTAGCAGGTTTAGCATAATGGGACATCTGAGGATGGCCGTTTGGGGCCAAAACATGTTGTGTTAATAGCGAAAGCAAATGTAAATGAAGACATAAATAGTTGCATTATTGACGGAAAACTGTATGTAGACCAGGCTGAAATTAAGCATATATTTTATGTTCAATACCTATCTATCTCTGGGTCTACAGCCCTTTGTTGGGCCTTGGCCACTTTCTCGGTTTCTTTATCTTTTTACACAGTCAGGAGCACTCCTTGGATGAGGGATCAGCCCATCGCAAGGCACATAGGACAGCACAAACACAGAATAAATGCACACAGACATCCATGCCTCAAGTGGGATTCAAACCCACAATCCCAGTATTTGAGCGAGTGACGACAGTTCATGGCACAGATTGTGCGGCCACTGCGATCGGCTCATGTTGCATACACTTCTTCCGTAAGTCCTACAGTTCTTGAGAGCCATGCACACCTTTCAAAATTTAAATGGGGTATTTTAGATGCTTTTTAAATTATTTGTGCATCTTTCCTCCTTCATTAGCACAGATAATCTGGAGTACACTGTCTTAAACAGACAAATTTAATTCTACCAAAAAAATAATTATTTTCGCACTGTAACAGACGAGAGAAGCCAGTGAAAGCTGTAATGCTGATAACAGTACTGGAAGATTCTCTTCTAAGTGCCTTGGTGATTATGATAAGCTGCTATTCTCCTTGACACTCTTCACTTATTAATATACAACTGCATACAGAGCCAACCCACCTACAAACTGCAATTGCAGAATCAAAGATCAGTCACTGGACCAGACATGGTGACATGCGGCGAGTGAGTGGTGGAGGATGAGCTGGCAGTACTCACCAGGGACTCACTGGGGCTCTGCTCTGAGCTTGCTGGCTTATCATCTACTGAAACACCATTGATCTTCCTTCTCAACACATCCACTAAGTGCTCCAACCTGTAGGTCACACGAACTTATAGTCTTTATAACATAGTCCTCCAGCTGTTTAACCTAAATATATCAAGCAAAATGTTAACATTATAAAATTAAGTGCATACTGGGAAGCCTATGAACTATTACAAATCCTTAACTGATACATGATTAACTTGTACCTATGTATATGCAAAATTGGTCAAGTAAACACTTTCATTTCATAACTTGCAATTTATGTGAAATCTGAGGTTCTCAAAAGGGTGCCTATGGAGATTAGTCTTCTAGGATGTGACACCATGTAGTGTGACACATCTCTGTGAACTGCAGAGAATTTACTGCTTCATGTTCTACATCACATTCCTCTGAAAGACAGTAATCTTGACAGCATGTATGTGCACATTTAAAAATATATATAATTAGCTTTTCTGTATACCTCACTGTCCTTGATGTTTATCTGCTGCATATATAAATCTATCATGCACTCCAGAGATAGGGAACCAGCTCTATCGATTGGGCCCAACTGAGTAGGTTTTACCTGAAGACGAAGACAGAAACCAGTCTCCGAAACATTGTGTTTTGAAAAATAAACAGGATGGTTTTCAGATAAAGACAAGACGAGGGATAATGAGCAAAAACATAATATTGTATTTATATTAACGTACCATCATCACAAACTTTTAGATCTTATCTATCACTGCAAAGTTAATAACACCTTAAATATCACAGTCAGGATAGTCAATGTCCTGACACATACCTGAACCAGGCATCTCTGAAATACCAAGACAGAAGCATTACCACTTGAGCAAACCTGCTTGCTTGCTTGCTCTGTACTACGGTGGTGATGGCAGTGGTCATGGTGACAATGGCAGCATTAGTACTTTTGGGGGAAAATAGCTTGTTACATAAGGTCAGCTTCTTGCTACAATAAACTTGCCAGACAGAACCTTGAAATTTTACACTGCTGCCAAGCTTGTGATTGTTGATTGATAAACAACATTGCATACATAATTTGTATGTATGCTTGTGATCAACCAAATTTGCATGCATAGCTCCAATGGCTTATTAGTTAGCACTTTCAAACTGGAAACCAAAATCATTTCATCCTCACCTTATGAATAGGTAATGTTGCCAAGCTCTGTTAGCAAGTTGAGTCACACTTAAGCCTCAGTCCCATAAGAAATAGTTTAGTTAACCATAGTTAAGTATATCTAAGCTTATTAACACAGTTGATTTAACATTATTTCAAGCACAATAGACCACTGATGGTCACAGTGCTAGGGCCAGTTTTATGGCTCACCCTTCATACTCGTACTCATAACATTATTTCACGTGAACTGCTCCCACGTCATAAATCTGTGTGCTTATCCTGCTGTTATTATTGACTCCAGGACTGAGGTTATGCTGACACGACTGCAAATGATTGTAACACTATCACTAATTTATACTCTACAAACCATTACACCTATAGCACACATAAAAGTCTTCTGCTTGTTCACTAGTTGTTTCTAGGTATGTGTAACTCAAGACCAACTGCTGCTGGTCCTAGTTATGTAGCCTTGGTATGGACCACATAGAACACACCGTGTCCTCTAGTGTTGCGTGTTTATTTGCTGCTGTGGAAACAGGTTTAGCATGCAATTGCTTAGCAACAGTCACCTCCACTACTCCAGCTTTCAGATGGCGTGTCACAATAGCACAGGAATATTCAATGAAGTGCAAGTTACGAAACACTTACTGCAGGGCATGAGATTCCTTTTCCTTGCTCCTCGCCACTGCTTCCTCCAGGCCATGCCTCAACTTCAAGTTCTCCAGCTCCAAGGCACACAACTGCTCAGCCTGGTTATCTGGAGCAGACAACATTGACACCATCAGCGCTAGAATCATGAAACCTAACTCCTCACTGTGCAGTGAATAGGGTAGCATGAAGCATAATCTCCGAATCTGTATCCCAAAACTGTACACTGGACAGAAAAATGGAAATGAAAAGAGTGTTTCTTTCCAGTACTCTGTACCGAAAGAAATAACTAAACTAGTAAGAGGGAGATTCATTAATATATTATGGTGTATTTGATCAACGCATTGCCAGGCAACAGCTCTGTGGCCACAACAGTAGAGCAAGCAGTGTTTTCCATGTGTCTAGCAACTGGCGTAGGATCGTTGACATCACGCATCAACAATTTGTGGCCGTCACGTGACATGTTTTCTGCGTGTCTGTCAGCTTGTGGATGTATGGTGACGTCACTCAGCAACAGTGAGTAGCGGTCACGTGATATGTGTTTATTGTTGGTCGGTGTTGGTTCCTCGGCTGTGTAAGTGAGTGACAGAGTTCTAAGTATGGAGTTCTGAGTTCACCATAGAGAGCAATAGTAGCGGCAGAATATCGTGAACAGAGCGAAGTGGAGAATCCAGGAGTACAGCTGAGAGTACAAGGACAAGAATGGAGTGCGTCCTTGGTAAATTGTGAAGATTAACTGTGTACAGATTAGGACAGTGAAGTGCAGAGTGATTGAAGATGAAATAATAAGAAGACTTCATAGTGATTTGAAGTGCTAGTTTCTGTGTTGAGATCCGTTGCTAGGAGACGACTAGTGGAAAGAGAATCCAAGTGCATGTGCAATGGTGAACTGGAAAGTGTGTAAATCAGCGACAGTACTGTAGCCTGTATTTAAGTGTAATTAAGAAAGAGTGTGTAACTGAAGTGCTAATAAATCCAATCATCCGAACTAGAACCCATCATTCTTACCACGTGTATCACTCTACACGTGAAAATACTGTGACATGTTGCGCAACGGAGGACCCCTACCTCCCCAGCGGCACGTGGCGGTAACGTAGCGCTCGCGTAATAGGTGAGTCATCACCCCGCCACTCTCCCCGCGGTGATGTGCCAAGCGGAGCCGAAGTTAGCCGAGCCCCCGCAACCTGGTAGCTATGCAACGCGAGTCAAGGGATATCGCGGTTGCTAGGCATCAGTCAACAACTCCTGTGACGTGGCACACAACAGGCACCACTGCGGCTATATAAGGGAACTGCACAGCAGCTACGAGCAGTTGTAATGTGACAGTCGCCGAGTGTGTTATCAACAGTTCTCAAGGTAGCAGCCTGCGGGTGTGCAATAACTAAGGAGTCATCGAGCGGAAGACTTATTGTGTGCTTTCGAGACTTAGTGAGTGCTGTAGTACAGTTATATCTGGAGTGTGTAATTCAGGGAGATTTGTATAGCTCCCGCGTTATTAGTACGTGAAGATTTTGGTTGTAGGGTTTGTAAAGTGTGGAAACCCGCAACTGTGTTATAATTAATTGTAGCCGATATTTGTAGATTGTTCAGTAAACCAATTAACGATCTCTACGGCGTATCCAGTAATGAAACACGTTACAATATGTTCATAAAAATCAATCTTCTAAACCATAAGTCACTAACTAGAAATATTAATAACAAAATGTTGATAAATACATTTTAAGGATGAAAGCAAGAACTTGAGTGCTCTCTATTGGGAAGCAAGAAGCAAAATGGGTTAAATGATCATAAATGCAGCCACTGGAAACCAGCCAACCAATATTTTAAGGATGAGTTCTCTTCACAAGAATACACAAACACACAACATTAAACAATTGCAAAACACTACTATCGATTTATCACCCCACCACAAAAAAAGTGCTGAAGTTTCATAATCTGTTAGTATTTTGAGTATTAAAAAGAACTACAAGTTCCTTACTATGAGTCAGAGATGAAGCCAAAATGCAAAGTAATTTTTCAAAAAGCCATGTCAGGAATATAGTACATATCAGGATATGGTTATATTCAAGTATTAAGCAATTTTAGGATGATAATTAAGACAGAAAAATTGAAAAGAATTCTAAGAGAAACCTGATCCATAGCCACTCTGTCCATCAAAACTCTCACATGAAGTCACGAGTGAGATGACTCATGTCACGTTTGTTGATATTATGCTCTAAATTTCAGGTTCAATGTTTGACAGTTTTATGCATATACTAGGTCCCCCTTCATATGATTTTTGCATCTTGAGTTTATATGAAACGGCTGATAAGAGCCTGTTGACATAAATATGGTGTTCTGGAATAGCATTAAACACTTTAGGTCTTTGAATGCTTTTACCAACTTGTTACTACAATTAGGAAGAGGAATATAATCCTAAAACTATTCCTCAAAAACTGCTGAATGAGAAGATTGCTTATTTCAGTCATCATATGCTGTACAAAAGTCACTGAATAATCAAACACACCTTTCTGATCATAAGCTTAAGTTCATAATCATACCTTCCATTTTGGGGGCACGCAGCAGTGTAGCTGGTTGAGGCTCTATGTTACAAGCATATAATATGGTCCACAGTCACATCTGCACTAGCCGCTGCTTGATAGCATCTTCAAATAGCAGACTTTCCCCACTCATTATGACATACTCTATTAAGGTAGATTATGTATGAAGTGCAGAAGTTGTTTAAAGTCAAGTCAGCTGAGAGGATGATTACACATAACAAACCAGAAAAGACTATGTAAGATTTGAGGCTTTCGCGGCGGTGACTATGAAGAAAGCAGTCTTCTGGGATTTGGCACCGTGTATATGTGGTGTTAACCGACGTTTCGGAGGAATGTATCGCCTCCATCTTCAGGGTAGAAGAAAAAATATAAGAAATCTGCAAGCAAAGAGACCGTGAGAACCGGTAAAAGCAGACTTGCCCTTCCCCCCCTTCTCCCTCTCTGCTCTCACATAGCTGTGTATATTTCCACACAGTCTGCTTTTACCGGTTCTCACGGTCTCTTTGCTTGCAGATTTCTTATATTTTTTCTTCTACCCTGAAGATGGAGGCGATACATTCCTCCGAAACGTCGGTTAACACCACATATACACGGTGCCAAATCCCAGAAGACTGCTTTCTTCAGAAAAGACTAGTAAAGAAATAACCGTAACCTGCTTCAAGGTACTATCCTGATATTCACCTGAAGGAGGATCAGGAACACTGCAAAAACTTCAACCTCAATAACTGATGTTCTCATCAAGATTCAAATCTCAGTCACAATAACTGACACCTGATAACGCACAATTATGTATCTTCTTCCACTTCAGGTAAGAGTGTAGAGGCATTCTTCACGCTTGTACGTACTACTCGGATGTGAAGAGGAAATCACAAGAGTGTTACAAGTAACTGAACTCTGGGCATCCAGTCAAGATTGAATTATCATGTCATGCACCAAAGGAATTAGAGCACATAAACTAATTTCACATTCACTGACCTTTTGATCCAGGCACTTCATCGATGCTTGGCTTTGTCTTCTCCCTGCAACAGTTAAGTTCTATACTTCAGTCACCAGTTAAGACTAAGTTGAAAGCTGAAAGTTTCTTACTTACAAACTACAGTAATTTATTTAACCAAACAAACAACATCTTCAAAAGCAGAATTATATATTTCATGCCTGCAAGGTGAGAGCGCAGTGAGATAACTGACACAATTCAGAAAACTAACTAAAACTGTGTCCCTCTGCATACATTTTTGTTGACATCTAAGAGTATGTCCCCAACTTGCATGAAAAATGAAAATAAAACCATTGTCAGGGTGCTATGTTTGCGTTCTCATTTCGCTGCAGATTTCTGCCATCATACAACAGAATGGAAAAGAGAAGACTATACGGTGTAACCAGAGTTGCAAGATCGCAATTTTTCACGCTACACATTATAGAGGTTAAGGTAAAGTTGCCACTGTGCCTAATTAATAAAAATGCCATGAAGACGTATGCGGAGTGGAGATACAGCTACATGAATTTTTGTCCTCTGCAATAGTTGGAGGTGATCAGCTTCATATCCCAACAACTCAGCACAGGCCAGCCAGCCCCCCTCCCCCCAAACTCTTTAACTAGGGGGCTTTGTGAACTCCAGAACCAATCTCGGTGATGTGTAGAAGAGCAGCAGCAATCAAACCCGGATTCCTTGGTCATTAGCTGTAGCCTAGTTCCTATATCAACTGAGTTATGAGAAAGGTTTCTTCACTGCTACTGCAGAGTCACTATACAGAGTATACAGTGTTATAAATCGTTAGCTTAGCAAAGTCAAAAGGTCTTCCAAAAATATCAGGGGTGCTTAAAGTGCAGGGAAAAAATAAAGCGAGGCAGTTTTCAGAAACATTCTAGACTCCTGCTGTCATAAGAACATACATGCATGTTACTGAACCAAACAATCTGTAATCTGGTGCACACAGGAATTTTGTAATTCTCATACATAACATTTACTAAAAGAATGCATACACGTACAACCAGATGTGCTTATAGTTACAAAAATATTTGCACTCAATGTACAAAAAGGAACAAATTAAAAATAAATAACTTAGAGGCAGATCAAACTGACTTCTGTTGAGCTCCAGCCCCTCACCTCTGTAACTGGAGGCACTGGAATTGGTCAGTGATTCCATCCATATTCTGGGAAGAAACAGGGCTCTTCTCTACAAGACTGGCTTTCAGACCCAACTGTAAACACAAAGAAAACCTGAATATATTTTCACGTGTTAGAGTGACTACATATGGGGTATGGATCGGTAAATAGATTTATTGACTGCTCACACACACCATTTGGAACTGCAATTACAGTGCTATCACCAATCTCCATACTTTACAAATCACCACAGCACCCACTAAACCTTTTTCCAGCCAGCTGTCTTCATCAGCTGTTCCCTAGCAAAACCTAATAGTGGAGATTCTTCAGCTTCCCACGTTCAGATCCTCTTGTTATAGTCACCAGTGTAGAACTCTTGTCAACTATCAAAAGAAAAAAAAACAGCACCATATTTTCTTGGCCTCCTTTGCAGAGTTCAACTGCACTGCCAACTCTCAACTGACTCACTAAACCAGCCTGGGGTCCTCACTATACAGCCCCAGGGCAGACTGAACAGAAAACACCGCCTCTAACAGTTTTTCTATTGTTTCTATGGGTGATTTCCTAGCAACAGCCCAGATATCATTGACGTGTTTACCGGCCACTACCAAGTAACGCATTTTCCTTCTCGCAATCATTGCACAGCAACTGTACTACAGTTCACTTCTAGCCAGACTGCATAATTTGCAAATGCTTCCTTGTCATCAAAACATCCTTACATAGCCCTCAATCCAAGCAGATGAGCTCTGTCACAGTGCATGCAAGCTGTACCTGGGCAGTTGGAATCGACTGAGGTCTTTTGATGGTTTTCTTCTGTTCCCCAGCCACATAAAGTGCAAGAATAATATGAAAGATAGGTAATGAACACTTCCTCCTTATTTCTCTCTCCAGTGTTGAATTTGGGGATCTCTCAGCCCTCAGTATGTAACGTGTTACAAATGATGATGAATCGGGTTTGATATTATCAAGTCCTTTGATCTAATAGCAACATTTGCTTTGACGTCCCTTTCCTTCATTGACTTCACCACACTAAGAAGAAACAGTGCCTAAAATACTAATTTCCTTCTTTACAAAATTTACGAATATTACTAAGAAAGCAACTTGAGCGATCAGCTGTGGAGAGCTTCATCTCTTCAACTGACTTTCCATCAGATGGCGTTCTGAAAGGAATCCAAATCAAGTTTGTTAGCAGCACACGATGTATCTGAATGAACAAAACAATGTAACATGACTTTTTCTAACAGTTACTACATTACTTATTCATTCCCACCTTTAGTTCTCTATTTCTGTTCGTGGATGCGACAAAATTCAAGGTACAATCAGTTGACATCAACCGATCTCGCCCTGTGATGTTTCTAACGGGCCCAACTAAGTAGGAAACTTTGTTCCCTTACATTTCATGACAGAAAAAGATCTAATTTTCGAAATGCTTGGTATAAAAAAAAACTTAAGACAATGGACAGCACCAAAAATAATAGCCGTGTTTATGACTTGCGGGAAGCTTTCAGATGTTCGCATCACAAGACTTTTTTTCGCTTCGAGCAACAAACGCCTCAAACTACTGCAACCGAACCAGCAGTATAACAAATACATAAGGCGGTGTTCTTATGAGGGTGCAAGTGTAATTCCAGACGGGTGGAAGAAGTTCGGAAATCTGTTGGCCTATTCGAAAATAAGAACTCACAGAACAAAAATTTTCCAGAAATGTTATTTGTGATTCTTCATCGATATCTCGAAGATCCTATAATGTAGGTCAAATCCAGTGTCATTAACGCTTATTCCATCAACAGTCTTTTGTCCTCTGCTTCACTCGGCGACACCGGTCGCCACCGAGGTCTCTCGCACAAGAAAAGCACACGCTGCCCCATGATCCATTTGAACTTCCATCTTTTCTTAGTCATTTCACATTCCTGACATTACAGCAGATAATGGAATGGTGTCCAACATCCACGCACATTTCACACCGAAGTAACAAATTCTGTGGCACGTGGAGTTCACACTCCATATTTAATAACATTCCAGTTTCGGCCAGCAAAGTTTTCAAAGTGCGTGTATTATTTCTGTAGATTTTCAAATTTAAATTTCCCCACAGATAAGTCACACGGGGTTCAAAGGTAGGAAAACTGACGGCCATAGTCTTCTACCAGTTGTTAGTTCACTGAAATTTATCCATAGAGCCCGCACTGATCTCGGTGGGCAATGCCGCTGCACTGTCTTGCAGAACAGCCTACCAGTGTTCTGTTCTTCAGTTAATTACTAAACTATTCATCCTATTATGCGCCCATTTTATGTACTTCATGCAAAGGACGTATACAAGCTGCAAGCAGATATTATGACTGGTGTTTGTTTTACTCTTTATAAAAACGCGACCTATATGTAATTGTGAGGGTTTGAAATGCGGAATATATGTTCAGCTCACATCAATAAGCATTGTTTTAGCATGCTGCTATCCACATGATTCTAACTCATACAGATCGCAGGAATGGCGTTTATTTACGATCAACGGTATCGCAACACCGAACCACCGCAAAATAAACTCAATTATACGTACGGTACATAAAAACTGTGATTATACTAACCTTTCCATGCCGAGTTCTCAATATAAAACAGAACGAATTCCTTTGTTTGTACTTTTATACGGTAACTCTCAGTTTTCACTGTTGCGTCTCAAAAAGCTTGGCTTGTAAAACCAAGTATACAGTTTGCAATTCACAGCCGCGTTCCGCAGTAGGAATTCCGAACAGCACGCGAAAATGTAGGTAATGCGACGTTCTGTAATTCCGTAGATAAACTGAACAATTACGACTACGTCAAACTCTTCGCTTGTAACAAAAATTTCGTCGGTTTTAGCCCGCAAGCGAACTATACCGAAAAAGCGACCGCCACTTGTCGGCGAAGTTAGTGTCAACTTTTGTGGGCAGAGGGTGTCGCATGGTCAGTGCAACGGATTCCCACGGTCATTAATCTCGGTTTTCTCGACCGGAGCCGCTACTTTTCCATTCAAACAGCTCCTCAATTATCCTCATGAGGCTGAGTGGCCCCACTCCACACCCACTACCTCTCAGAAAATCTGGTAACGCCGGGAATCGAACCTCTGGATCTGTAGGCAGGAACTTTGACCACTACACAACAGAGAGTGTCGCTTGTGACAAACAAACATTAAAGTCACAAGCAACAGTTGACTGTTGCACTCCTACTATGGAGACAAGGGTGCGTCATCGGCAGTTAGTGACGTACGTCGTTACGTCATTAGAGAGTTACTGTTCTCAACATACTGTCACGTGTAGGGTGGTACACGTGCAGAAAATGACGGGTTCCAGTTCGGATGATTGGATTTATTAGCACCTTGGTTACAAATTCCCTTAATTACGGTCAATACAGCGCTATCGCTGATTTACACAATTTACAGTTCACCGTTGCACACGCGCTAGGATTCGCCGTCTTCGCTAGTCGTCTCCTGGCAACGCAACTAAAACACAAGAACTCCAACAGTCTCACTGAATCATAGTTTAAATCTTCACAGGCCTTCTAGGAACTTCCCGTGGCTGTCTCCTATCGAGGACTAACTGAACTGTCACTGCATTCACTTCTCTTATATGCACTCAGCACACTACACTCTCAATCTAGTCTAGGTCAAAGTCAAATTCACATTGCTACTGACGGTCGGTCGGTCGGTCAGTCAGTCAGTCAGTAGGTCTTGGTGACCAGATAGTTATTACTGTTTGACAGTTACGGTCCTGTTTTTATTGGGCGCCCTCTCACGAGAAGACGGACCTGTCTTTTGTATATGCTGCTGGCCCTCGCCAGCGCAGTCTTTCACGGGTCCGAGTTCCTTGGGACGCGCGACCATATTTTACTATCTCAGATTTGAGACTTTCCTTTTCGTCGCCTCCTACGACTCGCAGGGTCACGGTGGAGATATTCGACCCCGCCTCCACACGGGGATTGAGTCAAAGTCACATTGCGACTGACGGTCAGTCAGTCAGACAGTCTTGGTGTCGAGCCCCATCTGGGGCTCATGACCAGATATTTATTACTGTTTGAGAGTTACGGTCTTGTTATTGTTGGGTGCCCTATCTGGCGAGAGGACGGGTCTAGTCTGAACTATAACAGATACTCGTTACGTAGCCTCCGCACGGACCAAGCAGAGAAACTCCAGTTCTACTGTTGCATAAGGAAGAGCACACAGAAAAGAAGTCACGTGATTCATAGCCAGGGTCTTCATCGGTGCTCTGTTGCCTAGCAACGCGCAATAGCATTCCTTCCAATAGACGCATCTTCCTTTTGTTGCCTTGTGTGCATTCGGTCGCGGGGTGTTTACCGGTCCGTTATCTAACAACGCTCTGGCCGTCCACATTACAATATTTCCGGTATTCAAAAGCCGGCCGGAAATTAAGAGATACCTACATAGAACTTCCCTTTCGCAAGGTTGCGCATGCCAGGTACAACTGGTTCGCGCAGTAGACGGACCACACTTGATACTCAATGTGGCGAGAAGTCAAAACTATACACTGTATGAATAAACAATCGATATTGAAGCTATATTACCAGCCGTTATTAAACACACCAAGGGAAAATTAAATACAGGGGCTATATAACTTCTTTAATATATGCTTCACAGTTGTATTTTAACAAATCCATCATTAAAATAACAAAATTAACCTGGTTTTAACGCACTCTAACGCGATCAAGATTTTCCCTTGTGACATCTGAGGTTTTACAGCGGTGACTATAACGTGTATTACATTCGGGAATGTGATACTACATATTCCGGCAGAAATTTTCCTAAACTTCGAAGGAATTTTATCCTTCCATCTTCTAGGTCGAAGAATATGCCAAGGAAAAGAACAGCAAGGAGAGCACTGCGCTTGCTTGGCTCATTCTTCGACCGCAAAGCTGGAGACAGTCGGCAAACTTCTACCGATTACATGACGTCAGATCGCAGGAGACGGTATTCTTGAAGACTTTCCCTTGTTCTTCAAGTGGGAGGGTGCTTCGTTTAATTGCTTTCGGGAGTTGGAGACGCTGGTTTTCTTCAGATATGTTCAGAAGACAACCGTCGACTGTTGAATACATAGGTTAAGAACTGCTATGCACAGCGTAACAATTCTTGTTATTTATCTCGAAAACCGAAAGATTCATGGAATAACTGCACTGAGCACAACGTGAGAGTCAGTGTTCTACATATTTTCTGAAAAAAAAAAAAGTTTTTCTCCGATGTATTTAACGATTTATGCTCGAGATAGGAAAAGAAACGCATGTATGCCTTCATGTAAATAATCATTATTTTTGTTCTACTTTAACCGAAACTGGTAAGGCTCGACAAATTTTAGTGAACTCGCTCAACATCAGATTTCATGAAAATCAGTTCTGCTGTTCGAGTTGTATCATGCAGACAGAGAAATGAGAGGAGAGGAGAGACAAAGCGAACTTAACAGGTGCCCTGCAGGGTTACAAACGGGACTAAGAATGTCAATAACATAATGAACACCGTTGACAATGTGCAGAATCGAAATTTCTAGACGAGGTACCGCATTTATAACATTTGTACCACTGAACTAGCATTAAATAAAAACAAACAGTAAAGAGTTCAAGAAGCCTTAAAAAGGATACACAAAAATATATGCAAAGGGTGGACTAAGGAAGCTGCTACAAAACACATGTTTCAAACGCTATTTTTATGTAAATGCTCCAATGTTAGTATGCTGTACAAAGAACTTCAGTCTTTCATGTTGCAAAATATATTCACCAGCATAACAAATCTCAAAACTGGAAAGAAATTTGAACATTTAGATCTGGTTACTTTTGGATTCTTATCCTATTTTTCTCTCTTTGGGAAAACAAGACAAGCGAGTTCCCGCAAACACTCATAAAGCTTACTTTCCTACTACAGAGATATCTAGACCTAAATATCTCGTGTCGTTAATATTATATTTAGGTCATGCAACTTTGTCCATGAGGTAGCGTGTGGCGTTCATTGCACAGATGGTCATGGACGAGATTATTTGATTGGTTGCAATTGTATATATACTGTAAGATTTGAGGCTTTCACGGCGGTGACTATGAAGAAAGCAGTTTTCTGGGATTTGAAACCGTGTATATGTGGTGTTAACCGACGTTTCGGAGGAACGTATCGCCTCNCATCATCATCGTCGTCACTGATTTACGAGAACATACTTTGTCAATCCTCTACAACTCGTACTGATTCTCGCAAAGACCTGAGAATACTTCTCGGTTCTATACTTCATTTCTATAATCTTGCAGACTACTTATTTCCTCAGTGTATTAAGTTGCTGGGTCTATTTCGAAGAGCAACCTTAACCTTCACATCCATTGAATGCATGTACATATACTTTACGTTAGTTACACATAAACTTGAACATGCCCCTGATGTTTGGAATCCTACTAATGCTCACAAACTGGAACGCGTCCAGCAGAGGTTTGCGGCCCTTTGTGCCAATCGTTTCTTTACCAACTTCTATTAAGTTACGTGTATGCTTTACAGCAATTAAAATCTCACACCTTACACAGGAGTAGGTATAAACTTCATGCATTCTTCCATATTCAAGTTTACCTTGGTTCTAAATTCTGTCATATTTTGGAAACTGTTAGTCTTCAAGTTCCTGCTCTGCATATCAGAAACTTTTCTTTGTTCAATGTTTACCCTTTAAGTAAAAATTATTCTTCTGCTAGATGTTAGATGTTGGACCGTTGATGTATCTGGAACAAAGCTATCTTAATCGTATTTTACAGTGGTATTTTCTTAATTTTTAAAATATTTATTCACTATAAATATACATATATACTTCTTTTTTCAATGTATAATGGGTGAGGTGAATGGATTTACTGAACTTTTATTATTTTCTATATGATACAAAATGCCTTGTTTTATATTTGTCTTTTCGTTCCCTTCTTTCGCGCGTGCTTACTTTACAACTGACCTCCGAGTTGTTAAGTAATCATGTACATAAACAGAGAATTGGATTGAATCACGCCTTTTCCTGTTTCAGGAAGAAGTATTGCTTACGTAAGCCTACAGATTCCGTTAATGTTACATTTATTGGATATAACCTCAAATTTTCAGACCGCTTGTAACTGTTGACTTATGAACAATACCTCACACATAATGTGTATGTTTATGGCCCATCTTCATACAAAACACAATATTCCTAGCTTCAAAAACCATTTAGTTAGCGCTATGAGGTCGACAGCTAAACATAAAATTTTCAGCAGTCGAAATCTTTTGAATTCTATGCACAATGAATACCTTAACAAAAGTGCATATTTTTAAGACATATTACCGTATACCACTTAAAGACCCTATATTAAGTAACGGCAGGTCACCCCCACCTCACAAGTTTGGCGTTGGCCATGTTGTTATTACTGATTTTACAAAATTAAAAAGCACGAGGTTTCAGTGGCCTCCAATAGCGTTCGCACCAAAACAGACGAACTGATTCCAAGACTGAAAGAGACAGGCACACAGAACAGTTATCTCATAAGCCTACTTTTCTTGAATAAAAACCACTTTCATCGGATCTGTGTGAGCCCCAGATGACAGCTTATCGCAACATTTGTTACGAACATTATGCCACTGGAGGCTACCGTTATTTCAAGTTCCTACTATCAGCAGCATAATAGCATGACGGACGTACGAATTTGTGAAATGGCGTCACTAGCACCGCTTAATGCAAGATCCCGAAATTCTGTAGGCGTCTGATTGTTTAAGGCACACACGTAACTTTCCTTAGGATCACTCATGTGCAGAATAAGAAACAGTGGTACCAGTGTCATTACACCTGAGGCGCAATTTGCTAGTTATCAGATATGGACATAGTGGGTGTATAGGGGGGCGCGCTGCAATCTCCACTGAGACAGGGAGCTCCTGGAATCTTCCCCGGAAAGTGTTTCGAAAATGAAAGACATTTATTAAGCTGCTGTGCATAAAAAAATTACGTTTGAGGTGTACTACTCTGGTTGAATTCAGACCCACGTATTACGGCAACGAAAAGGTCAGTAGTCAAATAAAAAATACACCAGTAAATTCCACTGCTCTCGCAACACACATGATGGCAGTGTGAAATTACTCATCTTTCAGTCTGACGGCAACAGTTTACGAATTACTGGAGCTACGGACATGAAGTTTTATATTAATATAAGTAATAAAAAATCCTACAAATGAAGTATAAAATACTGATTTCTCCACCAACAATCACAATCACAACGACGGTGTAAAATTCTGAGCTCACATCTGACAATTCTGGCGTACTGTAGTTAAGTAATATGTTCATTAAAAAAGAAAAGAATGATACAAACAACAATAACAAGGAACGGCAACAAATTTACTATCGCAAGTGTAACAAAACTGTGACTCTAGTGGGACTGAAGCCCATCCCATGACGTAACTTGCCAAACTTACACTACCTAAATACAGAAACAATAACGAAAGCTTTGTAGTACTGGACGTTTATGAGGTAGGGACGAGTAACAGCAGGCTTCATCAGTTTTGTCTGGGGCTCCTTGTTTTGTTTCTGTTATTCACGAAAGCAGATGGTGGCCGCTCTCGAGCATCTCCGGACCAAGCGCAATATTAGGGGTTCTCCCTCTCCCACCCCCAACACTTCCCTTCCGCTTCCCCCCACACACGGCCTACGGTTTGGTTTTAGCGTTCACTTAGCCTCTAACAGAAATGAGTACCAAGAATTAAATAAATAATTTTCCTGGGGAGTGAAGCGCGGCCGACGCATAAGGCTGACCTTACCGCCATCTTTGAGCCGATTGTCTAGATAATGTGGGACCCTCAACGTCTCACAACCCTATGGGCCTTCACGGCCTGTTACAGGGATAGCTTTACTTTTTTTTTTTTTTACTTAATATGGATACGTCAATTCTGCTATCGTTGTCCAGAGGGATAGTTTTGAAAACTGAAAATTACAATGCTTTTCGGTGAAAAAAAAAATCTGGAATATAAACTCTAAAATATGAGGAGCAGTGTATCAACAGTTGCCACTCACTAGATGCATCGGTACCGGTGCAAATGAGCAAATGAGAACTTGCTGAAATGCAATGAGAAAATGGCGCGATCCTCCAGCACTCGTCCACGAGAATATATACATTTAGAAAGGCAAGCGTGTGCGCTCCTTGTCGTCCATCTTTAAATACTGTGTAACATAAGTTAATAGTTCCGCAAACATTTCATGTGTCTCAGTCCAGGTGTGAATGCATCCATAGGACTACAGGGACGAGGTTCATGGGTTCCAAATCGTCCCCCGACATTTTCGAGGAAACTGACCACTGCTTCCATCTAGTATCGAGGTTACGATTGCCTGCAGCTCTTTTTAAGTTGGCTATTTAACGACGATGTCAGTATCCAGACTACATAACGTCGATGACAGGATGATTAATGAATATGGAGCAGTTGCTGGAACGAGAATTGACGGGATAGCTAAGTATTAAGAGAAAACCCTCCCTCACAACTTCATGGCGTGACGCTTAATTAAGCACAGAAACAACTTTACCCTTGCCAAATCACAAAGGCTGAGAAGAGAATATAAGAAACCATTTCATATTACATGTAATTTGTTAGAAACATTTTAGTCCAATGCAAAATTTCCAGTTTCTAGAGGAGGTATGGTCCGTGACGAATATTTTGGGGGTGAAGGTTCGCCCCCCACCGGTCTTACGCTCCGCCGAAAATAAGAGGAAGACATGGTTAAATACGTTATGGCTCTATGCAACAGTGAACCGTTGCTCAGCTCTGTGAACAATACATCTGTAATGAACTTCAGGATAAAGGACAGCACGTATCCACTCTTTTTCCCACGACAAGGATGGATATGTTGATCTTTCGTACAACATGGTATCGACTCCAAGATGTCTGAGAACTAGCCGCAAGTCGGAAGGTTCTCAGCAATCTGTGGCGTGCAGGATTCCCGCAGCAAGACAAAAACACTGGGAATGGGGCTAATGGAGAACAATCGAGGACGCTGACAGGAGATGGATCGCCGAAACCTGATCGCCGCCATATTACTGATGAATCCATCCACTTACATGGGCTAATATTGACAGAGGGAGTGGGTCGCCTGGGTAACCGGACACCGGGATGCATCGGGCAGCCTCGACTGCCTATTCTGTGACAAACTTAACCTACAAGTACAGCTGTCACCGTTAATCAGTTAAGTCTTAACCGTTGGACACTTTCGTTTCCAAAATGAGACACAGTTTTCTTTCAGTTAACTTCCCCATAACAGCATCATTATCTTAAGCTTAAAATCATGTAGACGTGTGAGTAATACTAGTCCAGGCCGACGAAACATTATCAGTACACAACAGCATTAATTACAAAGTGCAGAAATGTTATATTTAAACTAACGATGTAATTATATTTACATAAACCTTAAAATATGCAATTAACGAGAACATTTTGCCTTCTACATAACAAAAAGGCGAATGTCTCCAACAGAATCCTAAGATTATGGCAACAGAGTTTGCCGGTGGGTGGCTCTGTCAACAGAACTCTCTATCAGCTGTCGCCATTTTCGTGAAAAATGCTTATTTAGAAGAGCTTCTTGAAACCTGTATTTTTTAATACGAGGTGGATATGAATGGCTGTAAGCACGCAGGGCACCTGTCCTCCCGAAAACTCTAACTGCATATTACACTCTAGGGGATTCAATTCGATTAGGTATTATATCAGAAAGCACGTAGAATGTGTGGTTATTTGTTGCTTATCGCTAAATTTCTTCATCGACGAAAAACAGAGGCCCTAAAGGCGACTGAGAAGTTTGAGTGGAATGCATTTTTCAATTTTACAGATATTCGACAACAAAGATACAGTCTACTTATACACAAGCCGAGGGCAACACAATGCATAAACATTCAAAACAGCTGTTACACAATCAACGCCCTGAAAGTGTCCGATCCTGCAATCGTGTGCGTTTAGCATACTCGTGAAAAAATCAAGCCGCAGAAGAGAGCGTGTAAGAGGAGGAGGGGGAGGGGGGGCAAAGAACCCCGTATTAACTAGCAAAATGGGTTCCGGCGACATGACCCCAACTTTAGCGGCCGCCTTGGAGGCACGAGTACAGGTGCGGGACATTTTGCAGATCATTTTTAGATTGTTGTTAAACGTTAATAAATTGTATTCATATCGCGACCACTTAGTGTCAGCCATCTTAACACGTTATGCAATATTGTACGAGTAAATAAAACGTTTCTAACAATTATGACGGTTTTTGTCACAGTGTCTGGGAATTTTGCGTTATTGTGACGATGTTTTGAGAAAGCTGAGATGTACTTATCCGAAGGGGAAAGAGAAATATCTTCACTTGGGCGGAACCCGCTGTAAGCAGCAGGCCAATTAAGCGAAGCTGAAGTGGACCGCCAACTGTGCTACCGCGAAAAAAGGAGACTGCGAAGTCATTCGACTCTGATGAAAGCAGAAGGATATGTTTTAAAACTAGCACCCAAAAACAAAGACATTTGGGACCTGACCATAAACATACATTTCGAAGAAATTCAATGTTGCTGAAAACTTTGGGAATGTGCACACAGTCATCATTGGAAAAATCGTATTAAAGCCACAGAGATTCGGATTAAGCTGAATGTCTTAGAAAAAACGTATGACCCTAGTTTAGGTTAGGCCAGGCTCCATCTTTATATGTATTTCGTTATCGCACAATCACATTATGAGGTTCATCGGCAATTCGCACCTCATTTCCAACAGATGTCATCACTTCAGACGGGACACTGTTCTGGCGGATGGGATATGGTTTTAAGGATAAAATCTTTCCGTGGTGTCGTCCATGTTAAAATCGAAAGATACACGGACACAAGTACAATACTGACTTCGATGTACGCCCATTGCAAGTGTGTCACTTGACTAAAGGAGCAGAGCAAGGCCCTGCAAACACTGGTCCACGGTACAAATTTAAGTGTGCAATACTTTTCACTGAGCTAAATACTAGTAATAACAAGAAGTTATAAGAGGAACTAACAGCCTGTTTTCCTTTCACTAAATACTGAGCATCTGATACGACAAAGGCAGCATAGAAAACACCATGTCCAACAGTTTTATTATTGCATTTGTATTCGCTGCCACAGGAACATGTTTACAGAGTTGTTGCCTAGCAACGACACGAGGGAGGATACACAGACATAAATACAGCAACGTGATATCATAACTCTCTTATTTCTAGCCTACTTTCCTTATTCTGAAAAAAATGAGTTCTGACAAAAACTGGTCACATACTTTCCTTTCATATAAACACACAGTGTACAGAAAACAATGCGTCCAACAATTCTTCCATTGCTGGGTGCGCATCTGTTGCCTCAGGAACGTGCTTACATGCTGTAACAGGCCATGGAGGTCCACAGGGTCGTGAGATGTAGAAGCTCCCAGTTTCTAGACAATCGGCTCCCAGATGACAGGGAGCTTGTCAGCCTTACGCGTCGGCCACCCTTTACCCCAAGATTACTGATACTCATTTCTGTCAAAGGTTGAGGTGACCCCAGGGTCATAGTGCGGCTCGAAACATTAGGTCAACTGAAAATGCAATGACCTCATCGGGAATAGAACCCGCGACCTTCTGGCTTGTAGCATAGCACCTCAACCAGCTACAGTGCTATCTGTGCCCCTGGCTGGTAGAATACTGTCATGTGTATTAGTGACTAATAACGCGGATTTTGGATTGGATGAATGAGTTTATTTACTCCTGATACACACTACCAGTAATTACACGTAATTATAGTGCTATCACTATTTCTACACTTTAAAATTCACTGTTACACACATACTAGGATTCTCAGTTCCCACTAGTCGTCTCCAAGCAACGGTTCTCAACACAGAAATTAGCACTTCAAATTACTATGAAGTCTTCTTGCCATTTTGTCTTCAATCACTCTAGAACCTCGGAACTAAAAATTCTTCTGACTCACTCCTCCAGCTTACGGCTGACTCTTTAACGTCAAAGTCAAAGTCACATTGCAACTGATGGTCAGTCAGTCAGTGAGTCTTGGTGTCAAGCCCCATCTGGGGCTCATGACCAGGTATTAATTATTACCGTTTGACAGTTACAGTCTTGCTTCTGCGGGACCCCCTCTCTGACAAGAGGATGGGTCTGTCTTATGTATATGCTGCTGGCCCTTGCCAGTGCAGTCTTTCTTAGGTCCAAGTCCCTTGGGACTCACAATCATATTTTACTGTCTCAGATTTGAGACTTCCCTTTTCCGTCTCCTACAACTCGCAGGGTCACGGTGGAGGTATTCAACCCCACCTCCACATGGGGTACTCTTTTTAACGAATTGTCACTCTTACTTATATAGTCACAGAACGGACATGGACCTATAGTAAATACATATCATGTGATCACTATCCAGCCAGTCTATTGTGCCTTGGTCAGATTTACAGAAAACACAGTTTCCTCTATTGTTGAGTGTTGGGCCATGTTTACAGAGCTGTTGCCGGCAACCCATCAATAAAATCCATTACAATATATAATGTAATAAATAAAATACACTATTGCTGTCTCTTATTTAATGGTGAGTCACAATATACCATCCTGTTGCAGCAAAATTCTCCAACTGAAAAGACAAATGTTATTTGTCCCATTTTCTGGGACAAGACGTTGGCATTTTCTTCGTCCTGACACAGTTCTGGATCATCAACGGGTTCTTCACCTGAAGAACTGAGACAGATACACAAAAAGAATTCTTTAAAGTTCTGCCCCCTTTCTCATTTGTCTGTCTGCCAGCCACCTCTTCTGGTACAACTTTCCTTGGAGTCAACAGTAAGATTTTGGAGTGTTTCTGACCTGGTGTTTTCTGATTCACTGAATTCACTGGATTATTTTATGATTCAACCTCCACATTAGACTTGAAGAGACTCAGGGTAGCAATGGGAATTCTCTCATCACTCCTGGCTTCTCATTTCTTTATGAGAAATAATTCTTCATCATTCATCATTCCTGAAGCCATGTTATTCAGAGATATAAGAAATTCCTTATTGTCTCTATGACGCACGATTTCATTTTGTTCAGATATGCAGGAAATTTCCAAGAGTGCAGCAAAATTCATGCAGAACCATCAATTTTCCTTTAGAAGATAGATAATTGTCTCAGACTGGTTTCACCTGCCTGAAGCCCCCAATACAAACAACAGACATACTGCCAAACATTTCACTTCTCTTTAAAATCTGTCCAAGTCTTCCCTCAACTTGCTGAAACTGTCTGTAGCCAGCCATGCTTATTTCATCAATGATAAACAGCCTTATGTCAGACAGCTGTAATGAAAGTTGCTTTGCTGACAATGCTGGCAAATTTGACTGAAACTGGGAGACAGGCAGATAAAATACTGAATGCAATGTAGAGCCATTAATATTATGCACAGCTTTCCCCATGGGCAAAGAAAGTAAAATATTCAAGACATTAACATTTGAGCCTGGTCTTGATGTGGAAAACTGAACACCTGCTTGGCAGATAGCTTTGATGAGGTGACTTTTTCTGCTCCTGTACTGCCTGAAACAAATTCTTGTGCTTTTTAGAATATGCAGTTTTTGCAGGAAGTAATGCCACTGTTGAACGTTCAGACTCCTTACAAAATAATAAAAAACGGAAAGAAAAGAATCCGTGATTTTAGTCCACAAGCGAACTATACCGGCCGAGTGACCTCTGCTTATCAGCGAAGTTAGTGCCAACTTTAGTGGATACAGGGTGTTGTGTGGTCAGCACAATGGATCCCCACTCCTATTAATTTCGGTTTTCTAGACCAGAGCCGCTACTTCCTTGAATTATCAATTCCTCAATTATCCTCATGAGGCTGAATGGACCCCATTCCAGAACCACTACTTCTCAGAAAATCCCGGTAGCGCCGGGAATCGAACCCGGGTCCTCTGGATATGTAGCCAGGAACTCTGACCACCAGACCACAGAAGACTCCTTACAAGTTGAAGAAATTCTGATATTGTGATCTGCTTTGTTGGTTGGAATTTCTGAACCAGTTCCTGTCCTGGTTCATTAACCACGGCCTAGAAAATAAACCCCCAGCCACTTCAAATTCATTTTTAGCTTCTTCCTAGCTCTCTTTAACTGTGTAATCTGCTTTATCTTCTTTCTCCATGGTTAGCTCAAATTCTCTTCATTGCAAATTGTGTGCCTTGCCTACCTAAATTCTGCTGAAGCCACAGGCAGGCACCATGCAATTTCTTTATCTCCTTGCCATAGAAGCGTCCCCTTCCCTTGTGCTTCTACTGGCCTAGATTGCATGTTATCACAGAATACAGCCGTGCAAACGTCTACTGGTTTTTCATTTGCACAAAATGCAAATCTTGTTGTTTTTCATTTCCCCTACATATTGATTTTGAGCCTCTTATGCCACTGCAGACTTTTCTGATTCATGTAGTTCATCTTTTTGTCCTAACCAGTAACACATGAATGCCAGCACTCATGTGCTGCAGTTCAATTACCATTCTTTTCAGCACATGAAATAACTGACAATTTGAAATGCAGTGTATAGCTGTTGTAGTTCTTCCCCAGTATACACATTTCAGACTGAAATATAACACCTTTCACCAAATCACAGACTAATAACTGCTTCACATATGGCATTGCTTCATCAGAGGCTTGTGCCTTTGTTACTAATGCACAGCAGTGCTTGCTGAGTATCTCCTAATTAGTGGCGGCATCTGTTGACAGAAGTGGCAGTCTAGTGGGTCATAGTATAAAATTTCCAACTGTCTGACTGTGCAGTCACTCAGTGCACTATTTATACCCATACTTTTCATGAAGGATCATTTAAGCATGATGGGTTTCCCTAAAACAAGACATGAAAACTACTCAACATTTTTTCCCTTCATTTTCTTTTCTAAAACATTGGAGGGGGGAGATTATGAGAGTAAATATGGTAGTATATATTAGTGTACCAATAATGCTCTTTGAAGATTACTGAGATTACTCAAAAATGGGAACAATTTTAGTGAGTCCGCCACATGAAATTTCAACAAAATCTATAGAAGGGATTATGGAATACAAAAAAAAGTTAATTTATGACCTTATGCAAACTCGGATTTATTAGCAATTAATATGACTGAAAAAACTGCCCAGTATCTTTTGCTGGAAGCCTTCAATATCAAATTTCAATACAATCTGTGAGACAGGTTATGAACTACATGAAAAAGTTCATTTACAGCCTTTTTGTGAACTAGGCTTTGTATTGGATTAACATGGGTGAATATTGGAACTGCCCACCAACTTTTAGTTGAAATGTCCCTCATTGTGTTCCAGCAAAATTTCTTAAAACATATACCAAATACAGGCATAAACCTATTCACAGCCATATGTGAACTGGGGTTTATTACAGACTGGTACAGCCTCTCACATCAAGTTTTTAGAAAATCTGCCCCATGGTTTAGGCTCTGATAATATGTTACAAAGGGACAGACAGACAAATGTGATCTCTACATCAGGTGTTCTGTTTTTACTTTGTAAAGAAGGCCTAAAATATAGCAGTCAGAACATGAACAGCATTCCAGCCTTACATCAAACTCAAATACCCAGATAACTGGGAAGGAACCAAAATGTTGTAATCTAAAGTCCTGTCCTATTTAACTCAGAAAAATGTGCACAATATATTGGTGATAAGAAGCGTTTTATCTGTACTATCCATAAGAACATGAGTTTATGTATTCAAGACTAACAATAACACATTACTCACCAAATGATTAGATGGGTTCATCTTCCCCGCAGCTTGCAACATGCTACATACTCTCGACAGCAGAACCTCCTCATGCACTCTGGCTGCATCGCGAACCTCACGTATTAAGTCTGCCAGTAAATGAAAAGGTATACCAACTGTTCTTACAATATATAAATATCTGAAATAACACATAGACTAAAAGACTGGATATTTGAATCTATGGATAACAACACAAAATTATAAACTTTATTTCTCCACAAAGCTCACACCTGTAATTCCTGTCCTCTTAGAAATTTGGGCTGCTTTATTTGGATCACTTATTACACACAGACACCTGTCATAAATTTCTGATATTTATAGCAATGAACTCAGGTTTACAAAGAAGGGGGTTTATTTGATTTTAACTTTAGATCTTCCCTTAACATTGCATGTCACCCTTCTTACAAGCATTTGTCGTCACAATCTGCTTCAAAATCTTAAAAGTAAACACTTTTCATGAGGTTTCCTTACAACAGTTCTATATGAATTTCTTTTCCCATTTAGGCTGTTTGCCACATTTTAACTTAATTTCATATACCAGTTAGAGTTGGAATGCAAAAAAGAAAGAGGCAGTGTGCTCAGTGCCTGCACATAGCATATACCCACCCCTGCTATTACTCTTCATAAAATATTTTCTTTTCACATGTACTGTTCATGTCTGTTACACACAGGATAATGTTTTTGGAATGCAGCCAATCACTCAAGGAACTGACAGAGTTCAACAGCACAAATGTCATATGTCAAGTCTAATCAGCATGAATCAAACGTTCCTCATGAAGTAATGAAGCAATTCAATTTAAAATGGAAGAAGGGATGCTACAGAACAAGGATCAAGAACTCTCAGAACATACCTGATAGCATTCCGGGCTCATACTGAGGAGGAAGCTTTTGCCATGATTGTTTGAGAGTTTCAAGCTCTGCCTTCATCGCTTGTAATTCCTGGTACAGTTGCTTGTTACTTTCTTGCAGGGCATTCACCTGCACCACAAGACTCAGCACCAGTGCATTTGATGTTGGAGTGCTAGCATGACTACATGTGTCACTAGAGTCTGAACTGTCTGCACTGTAGCAAGGAGATGGTGCCCTCTCCACTGCAGCAGGTGACCTGTCAACAAGCAATGTTCTTATGTCCACTTCTAGAAACATAAGCACTAAAACAATCTTTCTGTTAACAGGACTTGAGGCACCAATATTTCTAATATCAAAGCCCACCATCCAATACAATCCTGAATCACTTCAATCCATAAACATCAACAAAAACTTTTTTTTACATTAATACCCTATCTCCTTAGTCTTCACAACTGATTATTTTCCAAGGCATCCAACTCAAAATTCTGTACTTATTTCTTATTTATTTATTGCCTATTTAATAATGCAATCAGCAGTTCACACAATTTAGCACTGAATAGTAGGACGATTTGTGAATCATTACCTAGCTTGGGTTACTAACCTAGCATTTGTCTGATGGATCAAGAAAACCATAAAAATATCAATATAAGCCAGCCTTGGTGTCAATGACCTCCTGAACATGAACAGGGGTGCTCACACACCAACTGTGATGTTTGGTATATGCATTTGTTGCTTTTCTCATTCCAGTTATATGTCCAACTCAACATACCTTAATCTGACTATCCTAATAATACAAGGGATGCAGGGATCATGAAGCTTCACATTACATGATAACCTCAATTCCACAATACAACTCTCTGCACCCAAACCTTTATTTTCAAACAGCTGTATGTTTTATGTTCTGCCCTAAAAGTTAAAGTAAAGTAAAGGTATCCCTGTAACAGGCCATGGGTTGTGAGATGTCGAGGCTCCCACATTTTCTAGACAAATGGCTCATAGTTGATGGGAAGGTTGTCAGCCCTACAGACCAGCTGCCCTTTACACCCAAGAACATTCCAAGAATAGTCCTTGTACTCATTTCTATTAGAGGCTGAGTCGACCACAGGACCATAGTGCAGCTGGAAGGATTAGGTCAAGTGAAAATAAACCAATGACCTCATCGGGACTTAAACCCACGACCTTCCAGCTTGTAACATAGTGCCTCAACCAACTACGCTACCGCGTGCCCCCACCCTAAAAGTAAGAAACCATATTATTTCCTTCTTTGCCACTGGTCAGATGGTGTGGAACACATTTTGCAGTGGCTTTCATTTCTACAGTATTTCAGTCAGAATTCTGAAAACAGAAAATACTGGAATATTTGTTTCACAAGGAAATGTGTCACAAGCTATGTGATGGCCTTCTTTCGTAAGGATGCCAATAATAACCATGGATGTATCTTTTGTAACTGGTGATGGTCTCCTACACTCTTTGTCTGTGATGCTTATGCAACCAGCACACAAGCATGATGCGCAACGGGATACAATACTGCAATCCACTGCATCATCTCCACAGACTTCTTACAATTCAGTGTGGACCTCAGATTACTTCTTGCCAAATAAAGTTTGAATTTTGAGGCATGAGAGCACTTATCACTACATGATATCTGACTAGACACATTTACATGGTAATAACATAAAAAAACAAGAAAGAGAATCAAATGCACATCTCACATGAACAAACTAAAAAGATTTCATTATTCTATTCCCCACTGTGCAGTGAGCATTTGGATGACCCTCATATACACAATTTATTGATATACAACCATGACATACAACAACTGGGAATAATACTTCACCTTGTTGGTACTTTTATTTCTAGTGCATGTTTCAGTTCTACTAAAGCATCGTCAGGTGGATACTCAACATAAATTGGAAGGATAACATTTTTACAATCAGTTAATTGATACTTCATCATTAATGGCACATATTGGAAATAAAAAGGACAATAAATCCCCAATACTGAACAGAAGTGAATGAACAAAATTACAACAAAATTTCCTTGTGGACATCAAATGGGAGGAGAGATCAATGATGAACTGGGAAGAATTTGGAAGGGAGTGGTAATGGCTTCATTCACATGCTACCCTGACATTTCCTCATAAGGTCCCAGGAAAACCATGATACCCTCAGTCAGGAAAGCTGATGTTCTGGCCAAGATTCAAATACAGCACCTCCTGAATACAGGGCAAGAGTATTACCACTATGACAGCCTGTTCAATATGGAGATGTTCTGCTATAATACTGTGGCATATTCACTCAGAGCAAGAACTGTGGAGTTGCAACAGTCGGTTATTACTAGGCAGTGATCCATAAACAATAGAGGAATGGTGTTTTCTGCACAGTCCATGCTGATGGCTGCTCATGCAACAGTGGAATGTCATGCAATCGCTAAGCAACAATTTCACTGCAACAGAGGAATGGTGTTTTCTACATGGTCTATGCCAAGATGTTATTAAGCAGGACAAGTTAGTTTTTGCAGTTAGTCACAGGACTGCTGTGGTTGTCAACGTGAGCTGTTGCTGTCAGAACCTGATACCTGAGGCCAGGGCCTGTGTGGGAGCCCAGAGGAAAGTTGGAGGCCAGGAGAGAGAACGTCCAGGAACAAATCGATGCCGAAATTAAGCTTGTCCTAGAAAAGGTGAAAGCCACAGAGTCGGAGGTGAATCAGAAAGAGGTAGAGGCTGTGGCACAGCATTAAGAAGTTCATAACAAAGAGGACTGAGGACAGAACTAGGGATCTGCACAGCATAAGGGTCACAGTCATAAAGGACTGATAGTCAATAAGAGACAAATCTGAAATGCAACAATGGAATACAGGAGCATGGCACAAAATGGCAGTTGTGTCTGAGCAAGGAGAGGACATCTGGTAGGATTTTCAAGAAGACTGTAGAGCTGGAGATCGAAAAGCAAATAGTCAGGTCTTCATCTGGGCTACAGAAAGTGGGTGACTGGACATTGTGGAGGGGTTGGCCCCCTCAGAAACGAAAGAAGAGACATCCAGAGCACAATCCTCAGAAAAGATGATGGTGGTACAATTGGACCGTCTCGTACCTTATCAGGGAACCGCTCAAGACAAGCGGCCTTAAGGTGGGAGCAGCAAGAGCAACTGGGAAGTAATCAATGTGAGAACCGAGCCACGGGGAAGGAAGGCAAAACCAATCACAGTCATCACAAGCACAGCCTTCAAAGAAGAGGAAAAGGCGCTATGCCTGTAGACTACTCAGGACAAGCAGCCTTGAGGAGGGAGCAACGTGGCATATTCGCTTAAAACAAGAATTGTGGAATCACAACAGTCAGCCGTTATTAGGCAGCAGCCCGTAAATAGCAACAGAGGAATGGTGTATTCTATGAGAAGTAGCATTTGGGGAGTAATCACTGTAAGAACAGAGCCATGACAAAGGAAGGCAAGGCCAGTCACAGATATCGCAAGCATTGCCTCAGAAAAGAAGAAATGCCGGTAAGCCTGTAGGCTACTCAAAATGAGCAGCCTTCAGGTGGGAGCCTAAGTACAGCAGTGAAGACCACGATTGAGAACAGTAATATGTGTGTGACAGTGATTTGTATCGTGTAGTCTCTAGTTGTTTGAGAGTTCAACATATGGGATTACCAAGGCAAACCCCATCTACCATCACTCTATCATGTGACAGTGTGATCTGACACCTTCGTGTACAACACACTAATTCCATCCGCAAATTCAGATCCTAAAAGAAACATTACGATAATCAGAAACACAAGAAACATCAGGGAAACATTTGAAATTTCATGCCCTGATGCTTATGAACTACAAGCATAGGAGGTAATGACTATACAGATCAATGAAGAGAATATTATGAAATCATGTGAATATCCATAAAGTGATAAAAATATATTTTCTATCTTGTTCTGAACACAGCAACGGTGAACGGTTTTATGTTCCACAACAAAATCAACACACCTACATGCAAATATGGAACAAAATGCACCCAATGAAACAGCTGATGAAAAAACTTTCATCAAACATTCAAAATAAAGAAAAAAGGTTTCTAGCCTGGTAAAGCCTCACCCAAAATTATTCTAGATATTCAAAAAATCATCAGTCATTATAAAATTGTAATAACTGCATTGGTGAGAAACAATAATCTAAATCAGATGATGGTAATTAACCATTAATGTCAGTGTGTCATACAACTGTACCAACACATGTATGTGCTGATTCAGCAGGCCCCTAGGCTTACCATCACACTGTTTACAGTATATATCCCATTACCACCAAGTTTAAATCCAGTCACCAATGCCACAGCAGTAGGAAATCTAAACCTGGGTGATAAAGGTTAAACATATTACAAGTGTGAAAAGCGCAAGCTTCCATTTTGCTATACTGGGTACTTCCGAACTTACAACCAACAATCAAATGCTGAAGTGCCAAATTGTGGTAAAGAAAACCTGTTACTGCACAACATGCAAAATAATATCTTATCAATGCACCATAAAAACTGTATACTAAATTAATTTTAACTTTTTAGATATTGCAATTTTTGCAAAGTATGACTATTATGCAAGTTTCCCATATACCACTCATTTCAAATAAAATATGTGGACAAAAACTGAGCCGACAACACCACAAAGTGATGTGTGAAGTGAAACGGACAATTAAAGAATATGAATAAAAAATACAACATAATAATGACTGAGAATTAAGAAGATATGAAGAAAATACATAATTCTTTCCTAGTTTGATTTTAAAAGATTTCTTACTTTACCACTTAAACAGTTACAAACCTTCTAATGCATGGGTCGCTGAACCTCCGATGGACTGTATCGGGTGCATGTGACCTTCTTGCAGGTGGCAGGCTTGTGAACTCCTCATTAGTGCCAGAATCGACACAAGACTGCAGTTTTGATGAAGTTCTTCTTCCATCTCTAATATCCCTACAACTGTCTTGTGAGAGAGGGGGTGCAGACATATAGAGTCCTTGCAGTCCATTAGCTCGAGCCACTGGTCTGCTGCTACGCTTCCGTGAAGAGACTGGTTCAGAAGGCACAGGCACATAAGTTGCATACACAGGCAAAGAAACAGGCTCCAGAGAGTAACCTACTGGCACAGAGTAGCGACACATGGCTGGTTCTGATGCAGTGGGGAAAAGTCTTCGATCAAATAAAGGCATGGGTTTGTTTGGCCAATAAGATGCAGGTACTCTGCTGATAGGCTCGTCTTCCAGTCTGTATCTTGTCTTGGGCTCCTGCTGGAATTCCCATGATTTGTCAAGCCATTCCTGAAGATAGCCACAATGTTTTTTCATCTGACTCCTTTTACGTTTTCCCAGACACAAATTCCCATTCACCTTCGGGCTGCAGTTCTCATTCTCCACATCATACTTGCTCCTGCAGAGATTAAACCATATGATTATTAAAAAAAATCACTTGAAACTTTCATAATGACTAAAATATCCTCTGATCACAAATTTCATATCTTTCTTTAACAAATCCTTTATGAATGGCTTCCCAGGAAGTTTTGGTTGGGTTCTACTCAGAAAGATAACGAATATTTCTTTCCAACCTGTCATAATTTTAATCTAAGGCTTTTGATCTAAGGATGTATAGATCCACATTTTCTTGCTATCAGCAACAGTTGGAGGTGAGTGGTCAGCTTCAGGCCCCTGCCCTTTATCCCCGGGGAAAGAGCTCTCCAATATCCATTGGACAGGAGGCTGGGTGGACCACAGAGCTGGTCTGGACAATGTGGAGAAGAGAAAATTCTTGACTCTACCGGGACTCGAACTCCGTCCCCTCAATTGTTCAGCCCATAGCCAGTTGCTATACTAACTATGNTTAATTATTATGCCATGAAGGTGTATGGAGGAATGGATATATAGATCCACATTTTCTTGATATCAGCAACAGTTGGAGGTGAGTGGTCAGCTTCACGCCCCTGTGTTTTACCCCCGGGGAAAGAGCTCTCCAATATCCACTGGACAGAAGGCTGGGTGGACCCCAGAGTTGGTCTGGACAATGTGGAGAAGAGAAAATTCTTGACTCTACCGGGACTCGAACTCCGTCCCCTCAACTGTTCAGCCCATAGCCAGTTGCTATACTAACTATGCTATCCCAGCTCCTAAAAGACATTCATATGATTCTATTTCCTTATTAGAAATTGCATTTACAAAACAGCTCCCCATGCCTTCACTCTTACTAATTTATAAATAAGCTAATATAAAAGAGTTTACCCTTTTAATTTAAAGCCTACGTGCTAAGTCTTCCAAAGTTATCTGCTGGACTTTGAGCATCTTATAAAGAATCACCGCAATTTTGATAAATACAGGAAGTAATGGTAATCTTATGGGTCATGTGACCAACTATAGCGTAAAATACAAAAGGATAGCAAGACTGCAGAATTTTCAGAATAGCTTGCATTTTGAGCAACACCAATGTTTTAACAGGATAAAACTCTGGCGCCTTTGAATCTAAGGACAAGTTGAAGCTGCCTCCAATTAAGCACCATACCATGGAACAAAAAGAGATGCATGCCTTTACTCTTCAGAATTTCAGAGAGATAAGTAGTCAGCTTCAATTGCCTTATCCCAGAACTTGAACAGAGGCCATTCAATTTGAAGCCAATCATTCTACTCAATGAACTATTGGTATCACAACTCACCCATGTAATATCAATCATGAAAGCAACTTGTACTGTGGTCTCTGGTTTACTTGTTATTACATCAATACAAAGAAACAATATCCCCCACAGGAATTATGCTGCACCATTTACTACCAAATCCATTATTCTTGTAGGAAACGCAAGCCAGGCTGCAGTGTGTAAGTGGAACCATATATTCAGTTAACTGAGAAGCTGAGTTTTAACTTGATCAAATCATTCCTGGGATTTTCTAGTCAACCTCACACACACTTTCCAGTCTCTCACAGAGCACCACAAAAATGCAATGTTCTATGTCCCTTTACAGAAACAAATACAAACAATAAAGATTCTTTAATGTGCACAGTTTCCAGTGCTTAAGTGCTGTGTAAGCCTGTATNCCTCTCACAGAGCACCACAAAAATGCAACGTTCTATGTCCCTTTACAGAAACAAATACAAACAATAAAGAGTCTTTAATGTGCACAGTTTCCAGTGCTTAAGTGCTGTGTGCACATCTTTACTTAAGCCTGTATCACACCAAACAGTAATTCCAAGATCAGTGGCACTAAAATGGGGCAAGATTGGAAATGCATGCATAATGTAACAATTCTCTTGCATTCGCTCACTTTTTTTAATTTCAAAAATGTAAACTTACAGAAAATGTGCACTGGCAATAAAGTGTATATTTTGTTCTACACAGCACTTGTTCAAAACATTTTTTGCTTCAGTAAGCATTATGTGAATTACATGCAAGATATGGAAAGGCTCATGTATGTCTCCATGTAAGGTGTCCACTATTAATCCTCAATTATTAGGCTAAAACTGGACCATGTCAACACATTTTAATAAAATATCTTGAAACTGAATTTCAAAAAACCTTTCATTTCTTGTGAACTGTCACATGTTGTGTGACAGACATGGAATTAATAGGCATATTTTTGCAATATTTCATTGCATACCTGCTGAACAACATATGACATCACTGTAAGTAATAACATAACTGCCATTATTGCAGTTAATTTTTGCAATTTGAAAAACTTGAAACAATAATTAAGCTATAGGACATGATGAAATAAGACATGTTTTTGAAGGTTTTAACAGTTTTATGGAAAATCAAATAATGAAGAGATGCATGGAGAGAACTACGAATATTTCAAGATTTCTGAAAGCACTGGCAAGATGAATAAGAGACACTTCAAACTTGTGTTCATGTAGTATTTGACTGAAAAGGCTAAGAGATTATTTCACCCATGCTGACACTTTGTTTTTTCCAAACAAGTTATTGGGCTCAAGGTAAGCTTCAGAAATCATTGGCCAGATAGATCTTCCTCAATGTATTGCTGTACTTATTCCACACAAAGAATAGGAAAGAGAGAGGGAAGGAAAAAAGCTGTAGGAAGGGTGACATGATAACTTCTATAGAAAAGTGTTTTGAAGCCAACCACACCAAATTCAAACTGCAATATAGTATCAATGGCTGTTGCAAGTCTTTTGAACCAGAAAACATCTCTCCAGACAGACATATAACAGAAAAGATTTGTTTTGTTATGCTTCCTGGAGGGAACTGTAGCATGCTACCAAGAAAGCCATTCCATTGATTTCCAGACCAGTTGTAAACACAATCTATAGATCAGAGTTTGGTAAGTCAGTTCAAGGTTAAGACACATTCAAGGAAACTCAATATAGCACAATGAAGTGTCTGATCTGTAACACAGTAATTATTATAGGTGCATATTTTATGTGAACTTATTCACTTCCTAAATAAAATCCTTGGCTGAGAGGAGTAGTGAAGAAGTAGAGTAAGAAGAAAGCAAAGTATTTCAAGGGCAATGAAAAAAGAAACACTGTTTTGCTGAGAATAAAGTAATATGCATGACATCTAAACAAAGGGTAAGAAATGCTAAGAGTGTACAACCTCAGAAGACATTTTGAAACTAAAATTTAGATTTCATTAAAAATATTCTAGGAAATTCACAAAACAAAAGTAGCTTCTCTAGTTTTGGGACTGAAGGGACACCAAAAAAAAGGTATTTTTCTTCAGAACAAGCAACTGAAGTGAATTCTGAAAAGCCAACAAGTGTCAAGTCATCAAGGCCCTTTACTAAAAGAGATTTTCTAAAAACGGGTTACTTGTTTCACAAAAGCTTGTTACACAAACTGCACAAAAATATCTGAACCAATCAACAATACAAAGGGGAGCAGACGACATTTCAAAAGATACCGAAACTAAATTTTCCATAATATGCAACAGGTACATTTATTGCAGTTGTGTGAGAGAGAGCATGACAGAGATATCATGAGAGAGAGAGAGAGAGTGTGTGTGTCTGTGTGTTTAGGAAAGATGCCACACAGAATGAAGAACATGGGAGGAAATTTCTACATATATACATAAACTATACCACTACAAGATTAGCATCACCAGTAAATGATCACCATGGCCAACTAGGTGCAGGGTGGAACACATCTTTATATATTCTCATTTTTAAAATTAAACTGTGTTAGGAATACATTTCAGTCTTTGCTGGTAAATGTACTAATTCAAGGAAATTATGATGGATGACAGCAGAATACTGGACTACTAGTGGCATTGTGGCAACATAATCAGTAAGACAGCAGAGAGGCCAGCTGTGAAGCTGAAGGTCACAGAAATTTCTAAAATTCATTGTTTGGGAACTGCAAATTAGGTGGGGGAAAAATATCATTTTCTGGCCTTGCAGGAAATACTTTGTTGAGGAATACTGAGTATCGAGTATAGAGGGGGTGGGTTTCCCCATGCACTTAGACCAGTTATTGGTCCATTGTGCGTCCCCCTTTTAATTTCTATTGTCTCCATACCCTACCGGTACTGGTGCTCGTTATTAGCCCCTTTCTGCCAGCGAGGTTCCAACCTTCTACTGGCAGTGGTATCTAATAGTTGGTCCCTTCCTGTCAGAAAGGTCCTCCCTCCTCTGGCAGCGGTACCTAATACTTCCCCATCTACCGGAGGCATTGGAATAATTAGCATGATCTTGGTGTTTCACGTAAGTTTTCCATTATTATATTTAAGCATCCTGTTGCACTCTACACGATAAATGATACAAACTCTGTCCCAAGTGCAAACAATTTATATTATTAGTTACTATAGGATTCTGACGATGGTGTATAACACACTGATATATTGGGTTTTTGGACTTTATCCATCGTCCTGGTTTTTAAGATAACTAATAAAATATGACGTTTCGGAAACTGATCTGTTTCCATCCTCAGGTGAAGGAAAACACCTATTCTGTTGGGTCTGTTAGAAAGAGCTAGCCTCAATCACTGGACGATTGTGATTTCTAACGGACCCAACAGAATAGGTGTTTTCCTTCACCTGAGGATGGAAACAGATCAGTTTCCGAAACGTCATATTTTATTAGTTATCTTAAAAACCAGGACGATGGATAAAGTCCAAAAACCCAATATATCAGTGTGTTATACACCATTGTCAGAATCCTGTAGTAACTAATAATATAAATTGTTGGCACTTGGGACAGAGTTTGTATC
>NW_019736394.1:1142316-1157541 GCF_002891405.2 Cryptotermes secundus
GCTGCAGCAGTTTAGACATAGGGCGAGTAACCCTAACAATTTTAAATTTTAAATTTTAAATTTGGAAAAAAAAAAATTTAAAGGATTTTAAAATTATAACTAAAGATTTTATAGTGCTAGTACAGGAAAATCAAAATTGACATGTGCAAAATAATCTACATACCAGACAGATATCAACGAGGTAGATGTTGATAATAACGAAGAAAATAACAATGTGTTTTTAAATGTTAAATTTTAGACTGCGTTCAGTGTGGCAGCAACGTAAGAGTATACACGTGATGATGGCCGTTAGAGGCCGAAACATGTAGTGTAGAAGAGAGCAAGATCAAAGACATATAATATAAATTGTTTGCACTTGGGATGGAGTTTGTATAAAGTTTTCCATGTTGGCACAGATAGGATTCTGCAAGGCTTTTCTATTAAAAAAACTTAATCGAGTCGAGTTCTTCCAGAGAATCGCCAGTTGTGCAGCTACTCAAGAACTACCCAGCCTTTTAGGGAACCCAAAGGTTCAGTACCGTTCAGTACTAAGCCATGCGTTCTACTTATGGCTCCGTTCAGCGGCTACTCTTCCTAACCCCCCCCCCTTTTTTTTTTCCTCGGAAGTTCTAGTGTTCTACAAAGTTGTTCCGTTCCATGCCTACCACGTGTTTCCCTTCTCCCCTCCTTCCCTTCATCTGTTTCTAGTTTGTTTGAGTCACGAAGTGGGGAGAGAGGTCCACTCGGTGACCAGAAGTCGGGGAAGGCAGGTAACAAATTCTGTTCGGTCGTGGCCAGTCTAAATTCGGTTTAGAGTGTTTCCCGTTAATGTTTGGGTCGAGTAAACACAGCGACATCGGTCGTACGGAAAAAGTCATACGATTTTTTTGCCGTACGACCTCCTTCTCACACTAGAGCGACCAAATACATTTCTTTGCTCTCCGACTGTCGTACGGTAGATGTCGCATGTCGTCACGTATGAAAGCTTTACTACACTTTATATTCTACTACTTGATGCGAAATGAACCGTACGGACGTCGTACGACCGATGTTGCTGTGTGTGTTCCAGCCCTAATAGCCGAATTGGCATTTTCAGGGAGGAATTATTAATTTTTTTTTTCCTGCATAGCTCCGACCCTGTAAGTGCGTGTGTTCGACTAATATTACGCGACGTGCGAGTAACTGTTTCAACGTCGCAAATATTGAATCAGTATTTTTCTTGTATTATATTGTATTCTATTGTTTGTTTGCTAGAGAGTAGTAGCTAAATTTGGGTTTTCTAGCTCCGACCCCCTAAGTGGGCGTGTTCGACTAATATTACGCGACGTGACTGTTTCAAGGTCGCAATATTGGATCTGTATTTTCTTTTATTATATTGTATTCTATTATTTGTTTCCTAGAGAGGAGTAGTTGCTAAACTGGGGTTTTGGGGGGGGCAATTTTTATATTTTTGCCTGGCATTGTGTGTATCGCTCCGACCCCCTTCCTCCCCCCCAAATGAGTGTGTTCACTAATATTACGCGACGTAACTGTTTCAAAGTCGCAATATTAGATCTGGATTTCCATTGTATTCTATTGTCTGTTTGTCATATTAAACTTTGTTATCTGGAGGTTTTGGGGGCCATTTAAATACTGCTTAGACATCCCGCTCTATCTCAGGAGGTATTATGAACGCAACAGCAAAAACTAGGAGACGGATGCAGCGTCCTCCCCTTTCTATGAAGAAAGGTAAAGAGGGCAAGGACAGCTCAAATGGTAGCAGAGCGTGATTATATATTTTTTTTAATGTTCCTGTGGGTTCTGGTGGAGACTAACCAGGCCTCTTCGTGCGCAGCTAGGTTTTGGAACAGGGTGTAGTTCCCTGTTGCCTTGGTATATACGTGTTTCGTATTTGTTGTTGTGTATAGTAATTGAGTTGTGTGCAATTTACTGGTATTCGAAGTTTTGGAACAGATTGTCCCTAGTTCTGTTTTGCTGTACTGGTACACTACTTGTTGTTGTGTTGTGTTCCATGCCTACGACTACGCCACTTGCCTGGCTTCACGCTATGTCCAAGCAGCAATTGGAGGAGTTGGCCAGTAAATTGGGCCTGAAAACTGATGGAGCGTTGGACGACTTAAGGAAGCGTGTGAAGGAGAATTGGATCGCCATCGAGCCTTTCCTGCCTTCTCCAAGCATGGCAGCTATAGAGTAGTGAGAGTCCCGGGTCAGTGATTAGGACAGGGCTGAGAGTTTCGTGTGGGGGTCTCTGTTTTTGTTAAATTAGCATCCTTTGAGTTCCAAGTCACTCCAACGCTCTGCCAAGCTCGACCTTGAGTGGTCGGTACCTCTTGTCGTTGCGAGGTTTGTATCGCCAGGCCCTTCTGGCCAATCCTGAAACTGGTGTTATTCTAAGAAAGCCTATTTATCTCTATGAAAGCCATATTTTTTGGCTGAGCTATTGTATCCCGACCGATTTAGTCAGTTTGGATTCCTCTGTGTATCCTGGGTAAAAAGTTGTGTTACTTATGTGTGTGTATATATTGTATATATTGGAAATGGGTACGTAAACTGTGTAAATACGAAGGGCGTTCCGTATATAATGCCTATTTTTTGTGTTAAAATGTAACGTCTGAGCTGGATGTTGGTGGTATTGTAGTAAAGGTTGAACCTTCCCGCAAATGTACTGTTAGTTTGGTTCTCGTGTGACAGATAGCGACAGCAGAGCAGTCTACCTAAATGTCGTCTGACATAGAAGTGCGTACGAAACAGAGGTGTGTTATTGAATTTCTCACTGCCGAACAAATTGCACCCATTGACATCCATCGACGCTTGCTAAAGGTGTACGGAGACGATACAGTTGATGTCAGCACAGTGACGCGGGGGGTAGTGCGTTTCAGCAGTGGCAAAAGTGAAGTGCACGACAAGCCACGCCCTGGGTGTCCCTGCTCAGCTGCCACTCCTCACAATGACCAGCGCCTCATCCGTACAGATCGGGAGATAACGACCAAGGAACTGTGTGCACGGCTTAATATCGGCTGTAATGCATTGGAAACGATGTTGGGGAAGCTGGATTATCGCAAAGTTTGTTCCGGGTGAGTCCCTCGGATGCGTACACAGGATCACAAGACGCATCGAATGGAAGTCTGTCAGGACCTGCTGCCCCAGTTTGAGGCTGAAGGTGACAAGTTTCTGGACAGTATCGTCACCGGAGATGAGACGTCGTGTCACCACTACGAGCCAGAATCCAAAAGACAGTCCATTAAGTGGTTACATCCGGATTCCCCAACAAAAAAAAAGGAGTTCAAGACAGAGCCATCGGCAGGGAAAGTGATGTGCACGGTCTTTTGAGATAGGCGGGATGTGATTTTGTTGGATTCTGAACGCTACAAGACGACGCTGACTATGCTGAAAGCCCGCATTTCCCGAATCAGGCCAGAGAAGCAGACAACCTTTCGCTTGCAACACGATAACGCTAGACCCCATACCAGTTTGGCGACCACCGCCCGCATTGCAAAGTTTGGCTGGACTGTCCTACCACATCCACCTTATAGCCCTGATTTAGCACCTTCAGACTTCCATCTCTTTGGGCCTATGAAAGATGGACTATGTGGGCAACACTTTCCAGACAATGATGCTGTCACTGCAGCTGTAAGAAAGTGGCTAGCCTCTGGTGGCGCAGACTTTTGCGGGCGCGGCATACAGGCCCTTGTTCATCGCTTCCAAAAGTGCATAACGAATGGTGATGATTATGTGGAAAAATAACTGTAAGTAGCTGAAATCTTGCTCTATTTAACTGCGTTATTATGCTTTCTGTATCTGTTGTAGTTTTCATTAAAAAAAATAGGAGGCACTATATAAGGAACGCTCCTAGTACCTTTACTATTTTTTTGTGTTATGTTCCAGCTGGAGGTTTATCCCTGTCATCCTTAACCCTTACCCTTTTCTCGGCCGCATCTTCGTGGATGTGCGAAACCACCCCACCCTTAAAGGGCTAATCATCAGCAGCGATCGGCGAACGCCGCCCGGCAGCAATATCTTCACTTCAAGCTTGCCCGCTCCCGGCCAGTGGTCTGGATGGGCCCTATTTCCGACGGTGCTGTGAGTGGTTTACACCAGTTGCTGCGCAGTCCCAGGCTACACCGTGGTGGGGAATGTCACTGCACGGTGGACAGCGAACTATTTCGGCAGCCGTGTGTATCACTTGGGACCGCGATGCGGCGACTGATGTTCTGACAATGTATCCGGTGTGTAATAGTGATGGAGAAAATTCATGAGCTCGGGATTAAGACGCGGACGGTTCGCTATGCCCTAGAACAGAATGTTCTACTGTGAAGGGGGAGATCCTGAGCCATGCGTCATACTTAGGCTCCTTTCAGCGGCTTCTCTTCCTACCCCCCCCCATTCTTTTCTTCGAAAGTTCTAGTGTTCTAGAACTTCTAGAAAGTTGTTCCGTTCCATGCCTACCACGTGATTCCCTCTCCTCTCCCATCCAATTGTTTCTAGTTAATTTGAGTCAGGAAGTGGAGAGAGAGGTCCACTCGGTGACGAGAAGTCGGGGAAGGCAGGTGATAAATCCTGTTCGGTCAAGGTCAGTCTACGTTCGGTTTGGAGTGTTTCCCGTGAATGTTTGGGACGGGTAATAGCCAAATTGGCGTTTTAAGGGTGCAATTATATATATATATATATTTTTTTTTTGCCTGCATAGCTCCGACCCCCTAAGTGTGTATGTTCGACTAATATTACGCGACGTAACTGTTTCAACGTTTCAAATATTGAATCAGTAATTTTCTTGTATTCTATTTGTTTGCTAGAGAGGAGTAGTAGCTAAATTGGGATTTTCACGGGGTAATTATTTTTTTGCCTGGCACTGTGTGTATAGCTCCGACCCCGTAAGTGGGTGTGTTCGACTAATATTAGGCGACGTAACTGTTTCAAGGTCGCAATATTGGATCTGTATTTTCTTTTATTATATTGTATTCTATTATTTGTTTCCTAGAGAGGAGTAGTTGCTAAACTGGGGTTTTGGGGGGGGGCAATTTTTATATTTTTGCCTGGCATTGTGTGTATCGCTCCGACCCCCTTCCTCCCCCCCAAATGAGTGTGTTCACTAATATTACGCGACGTAACTGTTTCAAAGCCGCAATATTAGATCTGGATTTCCATTGTATTCTATTGTCTGTTTGTCATACTAAACCTTTGTTATTTGTAGATTTTGGGGGCCATTGTAAGTACTGCTTAGACATCCCGCTCTATCTCGGGAGGTATTATGAACGCAATAGCAAAAATTTGGAGACGGAAGCGGCGTCCTCCCCTTTCTAGGAAGAAGGGTAAAGAGGGGTGGGGCAGCTCAGTACCATGTTCACAAGAGCCCTCCATTGGTCGCTGACCTGAGCCAGATCAATATAGTCCATACCACCCCATCCTATCTCTCTAGCATCTATGCTACGCAACGGTTCGGTAAACACCGCCTGAAAGCCAGAATAGAAATGAACAGAAGCAGAAGTCCATTTGATAGGCAACAGTTCCCCAAACACACATTCCCGTTAAAAAAAGGGAGAACAACAACAAACTGTTTGAGGTGGTGATCACTGTTCGCTTCTCCAGAAGTTACAAAAGAGAGTTCATTCGTGAATTCAATGACCGATGGATTCATTCGTAAGGGAGTTTAATGTGTGAGCAGTGATTCGTCATTCATCATTCGTCGCAGTAGGAGAGAAGACACTCATAGTCCAAAAAGGAATGGAGTTAGTCGCAGATAGTCCTTGATTGTGAGTTGTCGTAGTAGACTGTAATTGTTATCAACAGTGCCAATAAATCCAATCACCTAATCCAGAACCCATTATCATTAGTCATGCAAACCTTGAATACCTGACCATTGCCCACCCACCTACAACTCTGTCTTCCTAGTCATCTCTTTTCTTCTGACTTCCCCATCAATATCCTATATGCATTCCTCTTCGCCCCAATTCATGCTACATGCACTGAGCCACCTCATCCTCCTTGAGATCAATCTAATTATACTTTGTGAAGTCATGAAGCTCCTCACTATGTAACTTTCTCCAACCTCCCGTCACTTCATCTCTCTTCAGTACCCCATTCTAAACACCCTAAGTCAATGAATATCCCTCCTTTAACACCAGAGACCAAGTTTCACACCTATAGAGAACCAAAGGCAAAATCATAGTTTTGTATATTCACATTTTTAAGTTTTAGATACCTGATGAGAAGATGTAACGTTCTAGACTAAACTGTAGCAAGAATTGCCTGAATTCAATCTCCCTTTAATTTCCTTGTGAATCAAATTCTTAGGTGTTACTGTCAATCCAAAATATTTGAACTGTGCCATATTTTCAAATGATCTATTTATCAGCTGTCTTTACAGTCTGATCTTCTCCTGCATTATGGTAATGAGACAGCAACATATACTTAGTCTTCACTGTACTTCCTTCTAGGCCAACCTCTTTACTAGCATCAATTAAAGTTTCTAGGTTTTTCTTTATGGTATCTATGTTATCACCCAGTAGATTCACATCATCAGCACAGCCAGCAGCTAGTGTGTCCCAGTTCCATTTAATTGCAGTCTCGCATGGTTTTCCTGCACCTTACTAATGACATACTCTAGTTAAAAAAGCCATGATGATAAAGCATGTCAATTTAGGCCATTTTTGATAGGAACATTATCAGGCAAATATTTACGTATATGAAGAAAGCAGTCTTCTGGGATTTGGCACCGTGTTAACACCACATATACACGGTGCCAAATCCCAGAAGACTGCTTTCTTCAGAGTCACTGCCGTGAAAGCCTCAAATCTTACATTTACCTATATGTTTCATTTTAACACATTTTATCAGCCTAACTAGTTTCATGGGTACCCCAAACTCTATCATAATACTGTACAATACTTCTCTCCTAACCGAATCATAGGCTTTACTGAAGTCTAAGAATAACTGATGTGGTGTCTCATTGTACTTCTATTTTTTCTCAAGTATCTCAAGGATGCATAAAAATCTCATCAGGAGTTGATCTGTTACATCGAAAGCCATACTGATAATAACCAATAACTTCAACTGCTTATGAACTTAAACTTAAAAGAATACTGGATAAAATTTTATATGAAGTTGATAGCAGTGATATCCCACGATAACTACTACAGCCAGTTTTCAAAAACGTCTATTTCCTGTCGCTATGTCATGACTTTGCCCCGCATTCTGGTGACAAGACGGCAACATATACTTAGTTTTCTCTGTGTTTACTTCTAGACCTTCCTCCTTTAATCTCTACCTCATTTAATTTCTTGAGATTGAACCTCTCCATATTAACTCTTGTTTGTTTGCTCACTGCCAGTCTTTCCCTAACCCTTGCCACCACCAGGTAGTGGTCAGTATCACAATCTGCTGCCCTGAATAATCAGACATCAAGTATACTTGAATGCTGTCTCCTATCAATCAAAATATGGTCAATTTGACGATGAGTATTTCCATTAGAAGGAGTCCATGCAAATTTATTAATGTTAACAATGTGGGAACATGGCACTTTTGACAGATTTTTGGATGTGGCAAATTTTACTACTCTATCATTACTAACTTCATGCCAACTCTCATTCCCAATTATTGGTTAAAATGTCTTCTCTACCTACTTTGGCACTAAAACCTCCTAACAAAATCTTCATATGGTATTTCAGGAAGTTATCAAATGCATGTTTTAGTTTCTCTTATAAGCTGTCCTTCATATCACCAATTATATCCTGTGTTCAGGCATGAACATTCAGAACAATGATATCGCACCAGCAACCTCTCAGTATTGTGTGTGACATCCTAGCTTTAACAAACCTTACCCTCTTAACTGCTGATATGATTCTCTTATGTAGAAAAAAACCTGTACCTAATTCATGATTCTAATTCCCCTTTCCATACAAAAATGTAAATTCGCCTGCTGGTTCGGTGCCACCTGTCCCATCTGAACTCCTAAACTCCCACTAAATCTTCCCATAGTGGGGGTTGGAGTCAAGTTGGGTCCACTCAGCACGTCTGCCACTGATTGGCCTACTGTACCTGCCCTGGGTGATTATGATGATGGAGAATCTGATGGAATGAAGATTGGCAGGGGAAACTGAAGTACTCGAAGAAAACCTTCCCCAGTGCCACTTTATCCACCACAAATCCCACTTGACCAGACCCGGGCTCGAACCTACTAAATCTTATATTTCAATATTTCTTTTGCAACTGTTATGAGCACACCTGCCTATGAAGACTACATACATCTAAATGTTTATCTATAAAAGAAACAAAATCTCTAAGCAGTGGAATTTCCTACTAATTCCAATCTGCACAAATTGCTGTACAATTGATACTGGGGGCAGAGCATATCAGAAGGCTAACATATTTCCTTAATTAGCTGGTTATTTAAGAATGCTGTCAGTATCAAAGCTACATACCATTCAATGCCAGGATGCCCGATGAAACAGGAAGGATTTGGATGGAACTGGTCATGGCTTAATCAAGGTACCATTTGTTTGGAGGGACTGAGGAAAATCATCAAAAACCTCAGTCAGAATAGCTGTGTCCTGGCTGAGATTCAAATCAAGCACCCCCTGAACACAAGCCTAGAGCTTTACCACTAGACCAACCAGTTCGGTGGTAACATATTTAAGAAATTCTGCAACAGCATCTATTATTGTTATACATTCATATTTAATGAAAACAATACCAGCTTATTAGCCGTTGGAATACTCACATAACTAAAATTTTACTATACCCATGTCTTCTATGTCTTAAACAAAATGAAAATAGCAGCTACTAATATTATACAAAGTCACATATGTGAACTTCGCGCTTCTGTTTCAAGTAGCAGTGAGAGGAAAATTTGCTCATGCGGTAACACCCCTAACGTGCGTAGGGAGGTTCTCGGTTCGAATCTCGACTGGGTCATCAATGTCCTGACTAAGGTATTTTGTGGTTTTCTCCACTTCTAAAATGCTTGCTCTAAACTGCAGTTGTTCAAGTAAAAAAAAAATACTTAAATACTCATGGCCTTCAACCATAACTTTCATTTTCCGACAGCAACTAATTTGGAAAATGAGGTTAGAGGTTATGTAGCACTGATGCCAACAGCAAGAGATCTGTGGTAAAATAACGAAAGTAAAACTCAAGATCATAGAAAACGTTATGTACCGATGTAGCAAGCTTTGGCATTTGAAATCGGATATCTCGAGAAAGAAAACTATACACTATTACCTCTCAAACCTGCTTTACAATGCGAAATCTAGACCGAAGTATAACACTGTAAAACTAGAAAATATGAAATTGTAATAAGTATTCCATTATAACACACTCATTTCCCTATATGTGAAAATATAAAAATTAATGTGTCAATTGCAGTAAGCAACTATTACGGAATTTCTTGTTCTATTTTAATATATTCAATTTCAAATGCCACACAGGCAGAAATAAAAATAATCAAAATAATTAGTACCTCCAACCCTTACAGGTCATGATGGTTCATCCAGTAAGCAAATTAGACACAGGAATAAATCAGCTTACAACTTTCATTTCCAAACACAATACTTTTTACTCCATGCTCAATATATCAGCATTACGAACACAGATCGGGAACAGACCAGAACACACCAAATTAGTATTTCTCTGTTGGCACTGTTTCACAATTTTAAATAAAAATTTCCCGCCAAAACGCAAAAATACCTGCACTGTAAAACTTCAAATCACTAGTAGTTTTAACGCAAAAAAAATCGCATATTAATTTTATCTATCTATGACTCTATAGCCTTTTGTTGGACCTTGGCCTCTCCTTCAGGGTATTGACCTTTACACACTCGGTACGACTCTTTGGACGGGGGATCGGCCCGCTGGAAGACGGCTACTTGCCCACAGGACAGCACAGAATAAACTCACACAGAAATTCATGTCTCAAGTGGGATTCGAACCCACGATCTCAGTGTTTGAGCGGGTGAAGTCATTCATGCCTTAGACCGTGTGACCACTATGATAGGCACTAATTTTATCTATTCGTTTAATTATTCAGTCTCTCCACTATTGTGGGTCGTCTCCATGCAAAGATGTTAATATTTCGTTTATTTATGGTTGTCTATAGAGTCTATAGACACTGTCAGTAGTCCTGAGTATATGACTCCAAATGTTAATGAGATCTTTGCAGAAATAATATACTGTCACGTTTAAGGGTTTTGCGTGACGAGTAAAACCATGTTCCGGATTGGATGATTGGATTTATTGGCACTTCTAATACAACTACAATCAATTATAATCGATGACTAAGAATCGCTCCATTCTTATTGGACTATGAGTGTCTTCTCTTCCGCTGTGGCGAATCACGAACCAAGAATCTTTGAACTCTCTAACGAAAGCCTTAAACGACGACTGTATGACGAATAAATCGTTCAAAGCCAGGATCAGAACTACTTTACGACTGGCGGTTTACCATCAATCAGTTTGTCTTGGCGACAAGTCCTTTGGGACTCACCACCAGTCATTTTATTTTCCAACTGAACATTTGCGGTTATAGCCCTTGTGTACTCGTAACATCGTCTTAGACGAGAGGATGCGTCTGTGGTTCACAATTTCTGCGGGTACTCGCCAGTGCAGTCATTCTCAGGTCCGAGTGCCGATGGATTCATGACCACATTTTACTGTCTCAGTTTCGAAATTCTCTCAGCCTGGAGGCCCAGGTCATCGTATTTATATACCCCCCGAATGGGGTGGCCCGGTTGTAGCCCCAGACAAGTGGGTTCTCTTTTCGCCTCCTCCTAAGACTCGCAGGGCTACGATGGAAGTATTTGACCCCGCCTCCACGCGGGATATGTCGGAGACTTAGGCTTATGCTACAACCGACCGTCAGTCGGCCAGTCTGTTTTGGAATGAAGCACACATCTGGTGCTTACGGCTAGAATTTATCACTGTCAGACAGCTGCGGGTTTGTTGATGTGAGCGCTCACTCTGACGAGAACATGGGTCTGACTTTTACAATTGCTGCTGGCCCTCGCCAGGGCACTCATTTTCGGGTCCGAGTCTCGTGGGACTCGCGACCATATTTTACTCTCTCAGATTCGAGACTTCACTTTTCGTTGCCTCCTACTTGTCGCTGGGCTACGGTCTCTACGGTGGAAGTATTCGACCCAGCCTTTACATGGGGATATTGTTCGTTTTCAAAGTCTGTCTTTTGTCAGAGTCATTGCCTGCAGTAGTAAGTCGTTTGTCATAATGTAAAGGATATCTACAGTTTACATGTTAAACGTGTTAATAAATGTACAATATATAAAATATATACGGAGCCTCTGTCAGTCCAGATTCAGTATAGCAGATTATGCCTTATTTCTAGTAACTTCCTCTGCAACGGCAGTCACTTGAACGGTCGTATGCTTGGCCGCTGCTAAGTTTAAGACTATTATATTTTCTATGTCGTGCTTCGCCTTGTCCAGTATTGCGAACATATTCGTTATCATGATTTTGTACGTCAGAGTCAGAGTTAGAATCAGAGTTAGTTTACGACTGGCGGTTTACCACCAGTCGGTTTGTCTTGGCGTCAGGCCCCTTGAGGCCCACGATCAGAGTTTTTTTTCAACTGAACTATTGCTGTAATAGTCCTTATGTAATATCCTCTATGAATGCTCCCTATATAGTTTAGGGCGCATCAATGGAAATTGTTGGTTGCTTGTCCGTATCCGTGGAAACCTTTGTTGAATCTTCGTTGACACGAAACATGTTTACCGAAGCGTTGCCCAGCAATGGATTATTCCTTGTCTGTTTGTTGCAGCGGGAACGTGTGTTTGGTGAGCCGCTGACTAGCAATGGACTTCAGCTCTGGCTCCACTATTCTGGCTTTCAGGCATCATGTCACAATACATATTGCTTTTTCGTCTGTGCTGATTTATTGCAAATGCTTCGCAAATTTTGGCATTGATTTGGCCAGGTTATAAATGACGTAAATGACTGTTCATAGGAGCCATAGGAGCTGCGTGAACGGTCTTTCGGGATTTCGGGATTTCTCGCTGAGTGTGGGTGTTTTTCGTTCCGTAAGGTTGCCTGCATGAGGTATGTCCGTCCAAGTCCTGCAAGTTGCTTGGTTGATTATGTATAGAAAGTTTGAAGTTTGATGTTGGTGAGTACGTACAAGCTGTTCAGTAATTAAATTTGTTATAGACAGTCTTTATTGTTATCCTGATTGAGGTTGCAATGTATTAAACACTGGATGGAATAAAGTTGAAGTAAAACTAAACATTTCTCCATTACTGCTGTATTGCAAACAGTGTAGTATTTAACATGCCTATCTAGGGCTCAAGAGTTACTGGAATGCGGAGAATAATTTTTGTTGTTAAAATTTGAAAATCTGTTTTTTGCTGATCCACAGTATATAACCGTTCCCAAACGTGCAGCACAAGTGCAGCTAGGAAAGCTAGCAGTACACGTTTATAATAATGGAAACCTTTTGTTTACATTTGCAGATGGTTGTTGGGGAATGATAACCTTTCTTTGCCACCTCACTGCTGTCAGTCTATAGAAGTTATATTTAGTAGAAAAGAAGACTTATGACAACTTAAAGCCTGGGTTATGAAGGTAGCGTGCATCTTATATTGACCAACGATGATCTGCCCTACCTGTTATCGTGGTGTTCATACACACTTAACTTTACCTATGACCTTGTATCTTACTTTATTGGACTGCTGGTTTTAAACGCATTTTGTATCTTTAAAGATGGCGAAGTGGTTTGATATTTAACTTTTTCCTGTGTATTACAGTCTGTGTCTACTGTTCACACATACCACATAAGCTTTGCCCTGACACATTAAATACATTTCATCATGTGTAGTAAAGTAAAAGTCTCAGCAGAATGGAAGAAGCGAGTCAAGTCTGAATACATGCGGTTGCGTCAGGTGAAGCGTTTCAAGCGTGCTGATGAAGTAAAGATTGCTTGGAATTTGAACAGAAAGCAAATGACAGGTGAGTGAAATTCTTTTTCTCCCAATCTTCAAGTCAGTGGATAGTACAAAACAGTGATGAAACAATAATGATGCAGTTCAGTCTTCTTTGGGCAAATCTGTGTTATGCCTATGAAAGAATATTGTACCACATTATCAGTATGCAGAATATTCCCATACTTAACATGTTTTACTTTTTTCCATTCCTGAACAAAAATTTTGTTGAAGAAGTTCATGAAATATTGGGCACCAAAAGTTCTGCACTGTTTCACACAGTTTTGTTCTTCAGCCACTTCAGGGATTTAGGTATGACACACAGACTAAAAGAAATGCTGTACCCATTTTAGATGTCCAATGTTCTGTGTACCATTAGGGTGATAAAAATATGCTTGCCATGGCAGATATTTAGGAGGCATTGTAATTATGATATTTCCTTTGACAATCACTTATCTTCCACCATTTGTTCTGTTTCTAATTGTTTTCATATATTAATATTTTGTATTTATCCCATGGTGAGATACATAGTAGTGGTTATGGAAACCCCATTTCAGATGCTTCTGTTTGGGTCTTATCATTTCTTAGTACCCACATTTCACTTCTATACTCTATGTCTGGTTCTGCTTTTTTATATTACTGTCGCGTGTTACAGTGACTTAAGATGCAGGTTTGAATTGGTGAATTGGTTTATTGGATCTTCACTAGTTGTAACTATAAATAATTGTAACACTTTCAAGATTACTGCCATTATAACACACACGTCAAGTCTTCTATTCACTTCTCTTGTGAAATCCTACCTGGAGAAAAATAGTCTCCAGTATTTTACCTTCTCTCCAAATTCTGAAAAGCCTCTCAAGGCAGTAATCACCAACAGAAGATATTTCCAATGGCCTTGAGGGCTTAGGCTTCACCTTCATCAACGTGAGGCAATTGATGGCCAATCGAAGAGCACCAAATGGACAAACCCATGTGGAAACCCTCCCTCTGTTCCTTGTTACCTTAAGAGATATTCAAGCTGAATATCCTAAACCATATTATCATGAAGGTAGAGTTATATAGAGAAGTCAGACTGGCCTGACATAGTGCTGTAGCTGCCAAAACTTCGGCCGTCTCTGGGCCAACTGCAAGCAACCCCCTCAATGTTTGTGGTGTGGTGGTGGCCACCTGCATAGGGAATTCCCCGAAAAGACGAATACAGACTCTACGTCGAGTTGGCTGCAGTTGCACCCTACTAAAAGGAGAGAAACTTCATCCAGCGTCATACTGAGGATGCAGCCACGTGAAAGCAGAACTGCAAAGGAGAAGAGCACAATGAGCTCCCAAGGGACCCTCTGGAAGAACGTTCTTCTCTAAGTTCACCTTACCGTAGTAGCCCTACGCAGCTGTGATGCGTCAAGAGAAACAACACCAGCAACCAATACCAGCCTGTAAGTCACCAGGCCACACCTGGAATGATACAGACAGCAGTGAGCTCTTAAGCTTTAGATATAAGTCGCTACTGGCAGGGGATCTGGATGCTAAAACATGCAGTTTGGAACAGTATAGTTCCCAGTCTTTCAGGCGTGAACATACTGAATTTACTGCATATAAATGAGTTTGAAATTTCAGCTCCACAATGTCCCACTCATTACTCTCCAATGGGAAATGGTGAGGAGCTCAATATTGTGCGCAAGAATGCCTGGCTGTCAGAAGTCATTTTCTTTGAAATTCTGGACTCAGATCACCTACCAGTCATTTTCAATTTGCTGGATCGTATTAGAAGTAGGAATCTTTCAAACCTGGTAAAAAAATTCACAGATTGGGAGCAGTTCCAATGTTGGGCCTCTGAATTAATTTCACCTAAAATCCAAACTAACTTGGAGGAAGAAGCTGATAAACTGGCCTGCGACTTGGCTGCCTGTATAGCTTTGACTTACAGGCTAGTGACAAGCAAAATTAGGCCCTCAGACATTAATGAGGACATACCTGGTCTGGAGAATTTGCTAAAACATAAGCGAAGGTTAAGGAAACTGTGGCAAATAACCTGGGATCCAGCATGTAAAATGGCACTTAATTGAGTTTCTAAAACCATCACATATATGACCTGTAAAAAGGCACTAGAATGGTAGGAAACAAAATTAGGGAACTGTGAGGTCACACCTCAAGTTCTGTGGCCTGTTGCGAAATCCCTTATGAAAAGGGATGGACCAAAGGCACCAACCGCTTATTCATGGTCCTTTAGGAATAACGTATGAACTGAATGAGAAAGCCAATTTGATTGTGAATTGTTTACAGAACCAGTTTACATCTCATGACCTGTGTGACGAAAACCATAGCAACA
>NW_019736394.1:1157605-1182757 GCF_002891405.2 Cryptotermes secundus
AGGTGGAGACTACAGTCCAAGCCCTGCTTGCATCTGTAGGTGGAACCCCGCAGGCAAAGGTAAAGCCATGTGACATACATAATTTAGCAAAATCATTGAAATTGAGAAAAACTTGTGGACTTGATGGTATTCCAATTGAATGCCTTAGGCATCTTCCAAAAAGACCACTGGTACATCTGACACATTTATTTAATCACTGCTTTTGGCTGTCCAGTTTTTCAAAGGCTTGAGAGGAAGTGAAAGTTATGTTACCAAAAACTGGTGAGGACCAAAAGTTTCCACAACATTTATGTCCAGTTATCCTCTTGTCTGTAACAGGCAAGCTATTCAAGAAAGTTATTCTGAAAATAGTCAAAAGAGACATTGGAGAAAGAGGTCTTCTTAATTGAAGCCAGTTTGGTTTCTGTGCCCATCACTGCATGACACTTCAGTGTATGAGGCTTACGAACCATCTCACCTTAAATTTCAACAATAACATGTCCACAGCTGCTGCATTCTTGGATATTGAAAAAGCATTTGATAAAATTTGGCACTTTGGCTTGCTATATAAATTATCTGAATTAAAATTTTTGATCGGCTTAATCAAGCTTATTAGCTCTTTCCTTTCTCAGAGAAAATTCATAGTTCTGGTCGAAGGTGAACTGGCTGCACCAAGGGATATGAATTCAAGGGTGTCACAATGTTCTCTCCTGTCCCTGACATTGCACAGTATATAGAAATGATACGCCCCAAGCACCTGATGTATATATAGGTCTCTTTGATGATGACACCTGTATATATGCGACAGGCTGCAAAGAGGATAATGTTCTCAGAAAGCTGCAGCGAGATCTCAGTGCTATTGAGACGTGGTGTGAGTGCTGGAACATAAAAATCAGTGAAGATACTACTCAGGCCGTTTACCTTTCTCGTAGACTTAGGCCCCCTGAGGCTCTTCTTACACTGAATGGACAGACTGTCCCCTTTGTCAGTCACGTAAAATATCTCGGTGTAATCTTCGATAAGAGGATTACATGGAGACTGCACTTAGAAATGAATGAAGCCAAGGCCTTAAGAACATTAATCAGAATCTACTCCCTACTGAAAAGTGAGCATTTAAGCACCAGCATCAAAGTAACCCTCCATAAGGCACTGATCAGATCAGTAATGACATATGCTTGTCCCACCTGGGATTTAGCGGCACACACCTACTTCTTAAAATTGCAGTGCCTGCAAAACAAGGTTGTCCGCATCATTGGAAATTTTCCAAAAATTGCAGTGCCTGCAAAACAAGGTTGTGTGCACCATTGGAAATTTTCCAATGTGCATACCATTTCGCGGTTTGCACACAGCTTTTAACCTTCCATATGTATACAACTATATAACAAAATTGTGCATACAACAAGCAAAAGTCATACGGAATCATGAGAATGAACATGTTCGAGTTATAGAACAAGGTGAAGCCAGACATAGAAAATATAAGAAGCTTAAACTTGGCAGTGGTCAAGGTTATGACCGTTCAAGTGACTAGGCTGCTGTTGTAGCATAAGATATGTAAGAGAGGCATGATTTTCTCTGCAAAGCCTGTACTGACAGATGACTTGTGTGTAGTGCAAAAGCAAGAATTTTTCAGTGACATGCTATATGTGTGAAATGTACACTTGATGAAAGGCCAAACGTATTCATAAGAAACAAACCCATCTTCTCAGACAAGAAGTTACATAGGGACTATGACTGTAGGGGTTCAGTTGCAAAAAAAAAAAGTCTTTGTTCATGGATCTCAAGGGGCTTGATGCTAGGACAAACTGATGGGCAGTAAGCTGCCAGTTGTAAAGTAACTTTGACTTTGACTTCGGCTCCAGAGAGAGAGAGAGAGAGAGAGAGTAGTGGGATAATGTGGTCAGAAGTCGAGAGTGTCCAGTTGAAGATAGCGATTTGTGAAATGTTGTGAGAAGTTGTATAAAGGTCTGATAAATTTGATCATCAAATCCAAAACCTGTTTTGTGTATCATGTACATTGAGTATTTCTACATCTGTCAACACAACAGTTTCTTATAAAAATATACAATTACTGAAATTAATATGTTTGTAACATTTTTCTGTAAACGGTTGGTTTCCAATGGCTGCATTTGGTATCATTTAACCCATTTTGCTTCTTGTTTCCCAATAGAGAGCACTCAAGTTCTTGCTTTGTTGCATCTTGAAGTTTGCACTTTTCTTTTGGGAAGCTTTGCCAGGTTTTGTTGCTCCTTTTGCACTACCCAGGGGACATGTATGACTTAAAGAATGTCATGGATGCAAGCAGCTTTGTCCCCCCTTTTTCTGTAAACAGTAGTTTTGTTCAATAAGAAAAATTATGTTTTGATACTTGATATTTTGGTAATGGTATTTGGCTGATGAGCTTTTGGATTATCAGCACTGTCCCATATTCCAAATATAAAAATAAAAGCATGCGGGGAACATGGGTGGCAACTGTTCTCTATTTGAGGAGGAATGTAGTTAAGCTAATACTGTATTTGTTTACTCTTGAAGACATTCTCATGGCAGAACAGAAACGATGGACAGACGGGAAGGCAGTATGGATTTCAGTGCAGGATACTCCTCTGCATGCTGCTTGCATGAAGAAGGCTGAGGTGGTGTGTTCTGATGGGGAGGTGCAGAACAGTCCTGTAAAGATTATTAATGCTGTCACCCCCATCCCAACAATGTACACATGGGCACCCATTCAGCAGAATTTTATGGTGAGCTTAGAGACATCTTAAAAGTGTTCCAAAAGACCTGATTTCACAAATAGTGTTTTGTCTGTGCACATGTATCATTTTAACATCATTTATAGGTGTTCCTTGTTTTTAACACATCACGCGACTTGTGTCCAAGCTGTTTGCCATCACCAACCACATTGCGTGTTGTTATTCTTGTTCACTTATTCAGTTCTCATTTGTCTCTCGGTTGGCTGTAGAATACAGGGAAGTTTGTAAGTGAGACTAGAAGCAGAGAGGAGTGACTGTTTTTGTATATTCAGCGAAACCGCCTCATTTCCAGTCTGAGACAATGGACCATGAACTCAGGACAATCAGACGGTCCCAGTTCGTAAGGTGGTTACTATACATGAAGAAAGCTTAGCTAATTGCATGATATTGGCTAATTCCATGAAAGTTTCAGAAAAGCTGGTTCACGGAATTACACCAGCATTTTGAAAGCAATTTACACTTGTGTAAAAATACTGGAACACACTGGTGTAATTTTGTGATCAGTCTTACCAATGGCACAATATTTTCATGTTTGAACAGTCAGTCATCTAGTGAAGATTCGTGGTGGCATATGAATAAGGTAAGCAAAATATTATTTTCCTGTCTATAGAAATTCAAACCAAAAACAGTAAAAATACATAGTATAGGGTATGGCAAGAAAATGGACAGTTTTAAAAACTCATTACATAAATAAGGAATTTGTAACTGCCAAATTACAAATATGTGATCTTAATGTACATAGCATGCTGTTTAATTCCTGACGATGCTGTCTTGGAGGTGACCTCCATCTCTGTGCAGGCATTCCTTTAATCTTCTACCCATGTTTCCCATGATATGGCATAGCATCTCCAGAAAAATTTAGCAACCTTTTCCACCAGTTCCTTCTTTCACCTTTTCACTATTGTGTTGGTGATTAGTAGATACAGATTTTTATGCCCTAATAATCCCCTAAATATACAGTATGCGCCAAAATATTCAGTACTGAAACTCGCGCGTCTCGAACGTGCATGTGCATTTGTTGACAGGGCATAGCTCCAGCTGCACATGTTCCCAGTAGAGAAAAGGAAGTTTTGTTGTGCAGTTGTTGTTGGAAATGGGTCTCTCAACGGAAGAAAAAGTATTCATAGTTGAGTATTATTTCCATTCATATGGAAGTGGTCGTCAGACAACTTGCTTCTTTGGTTTTGAGCGGCCAGATGTTATTGTCCAGAAACCTCTACATAGTACACGTGTGACAATATGGTGTGCCGTCTCGGCACACAGTACATTAGGCCCTTATTTCATTGAGGATGAGGAAGGCAATGCTCTTACCGTCACCCAAGAACGCTACAGGGACATGGTGATCGGACCATTATTTCAGGATTTGAGGAGGTTCTGTCATGCAAGGGGCCTTCACATGAATAGACAGTGGTATCGACAGGACGTCTTTTAATTTCAGTACTTGTATTTTTGGCATATACTGTATATGCATATATGCATGAAAAACTTCCAAAATATGCACATAAAAAGTTCATACCAAACATTAAAATTGATTTTACATTATTTTAAGACCAACAAATCAACATTGCACTTAAATTTTATGTAATCAGTGAATTATTCACTTTCAGTGAAAAGCTATACAAGCTAAGTACAAATCGTGCATCAGAGCCAACGTTTTTTCATTACAAGTTAAAAAAAAAACAGTGGTACTCACATTTAGCTTCCCAAAATTTCAAATTCTCTACTGTTGCAGTTCACAATTACTAAATGTAGGTTTTCCATTTTAGTTGCCTCCTCTTGTCTCATAAGATGTCTTTATAGTGGGAAAGACTTGTTTCCATCTCACGCGAACTTAAGGGCACATGTATAAAAGCCACTATTTGCTCCACTTTTAGTCTTTTTTACTTGGCAATTCAATATGTTTGAAAGCAAAAATGTCTTCAATTTCACAAATTTGTTCATATCCTGGGTTTATTGATAGAAATCTGTATATGTTTTACTACTTTCCCACTTCACTAACTCTTCCAGGAACCAGACTCAGTTTGGAAATAGTGGTTCTGAATACATGTAACAATTGGTACAAAGCAGTATTGCTATTGCTTGCCACCAGTGAGGGAATAGTGGATGGAAGATGAGGGAAGTGAGCTGATGTATAAGAAAGATTAGTTTTCAGTTCTGAGTTTTTTAGTACATCTCGGACAATGTGAAACTGATGCTGCACTTTTGGGATCAGATGTGTTCATGACATTCTTAACTGTTTCTAAATGTTTGATATATAATAACTCACTGCACACAGCCATGTGCCCCAGCACTTTAAAATTGGTTCTGGTAGAAGTGAAATGTTTGGTGCTACTGCTTTAAAGGCTTCTTTTCTGTATGACACTTTAACAGACACCTTCTTCACAGAAGACGCTAACTTGTCATCCAGCAGAAAATTTGCACAAATTATTTCTGCAACATGGTGGAACCCATGGGCAAGGCAAGTCAAAAGTACCATATTTGGAAATATAACTTCAAGAGCAGTATCAACTTTGATCATATAACTTGCGGCATCAGCCACAAAGAACAGTACACACTCATAATGAATGCCATTTGGCATAGTAAATTTATGGAATCAATAAAAAATTTGGAAACTGCAAAGCTGTTTGAGGTTTCAAATTGTTCTACTGCAAGAAGAAATGGGGTAGATTGTTCATTCTTATTGAGGGATCCAACTATAATATTTGCAGTAAATTGTCCCCCATAGTCTTGTGTTTCATCGACTGATAGCCTACACGAAACTATCTTGAATTTTATCTTTAATGTTTTTATTTGTAAGATTGTAACACTGCTTCAGGTAATTTTTATGCACAGTAGATTCATCTGGCATTTGCACTGTGTATACTTTTCTGTGAAATTTCTCAAAATAGTTTTGGTTAGTTTCCACAGCAGAACATCTGCTAAAAGGGCTTCACACAAGTTGAAGGATATTCTCTAAGCAATATTGGAGCAGGAGTACTTTTCGTGGATTTAATTTTGATATTTTCTTTGTGTATATTAGTGTTCAAATGCTGAAACACTTGAAAGCATTTATCACAACCGTTTTTTCTCATGCTTGCAATAAAGAATTTTGTTATCTTTAGTTATCATCTCTCCTTAAGCTCCTGTTGATACAGCTGTAATTTAGTTTTCTGACTTACTTTCACTTTTGGCATGACTACAAAAAGTTAAAGAAATTTAACCACAGACTAGTCGCCACTAATATGAATGACCTCCAGCTCCAAATGAAGAAGCGTAGCGATGACATCCATTATCGGTTGAATAGTATTACATTGCCAACAGCTACATATGAATACACTTTGATGGTATGCAGATGAGGCAAGTTACGAGTAGAGGGATGGAGGATGTCCTGGGTATTGCATCAGAAACATGAGTCCACACTCAGCTTACTGTTTGTATGATGAAATGTTGAAAGTCAAATATGCAGCATATCCTAATATGGAAAAGAAGAATTGTATACACACAATGAGTGAAAATTTGAACATAAAATTAAAAAATATGTATAATGATAAAAATTTGTAAAGGAAAATATGCAGCATAAATAGAGACTTGAAACTGTTATGCTTATTCATGAAACAGGCAAAATATGCATTTACATGCACCATCAACCTATGTCTAAAATTAAAAAAATAAAGTAATTCATACATATATCTAACTGAGCATACTTTTTGGTTGCAAGAAAGGAATATGCATTTGCATTAAAATACAGTCCCTAATGATGAGTTTACATTTTGCTTTTTGAGTGCACCATGAAAAAGTCTCTTGCCGACAGGTCTGAGAGACCTTGCAGGCCAAGGAATGTCACCATTCCTAGAGATGTTGAACATGTGATTTGAAGGCTTTATATGTGCTGTAGTGCAGTGATATCTGGAATACAACAGTTGCAGTTCCTGAGTTAAAGTCTGTTGCCAGGAAATGGATAGGGAAAACTTTGCAGAGGAATAGCCATTGTTTAGATCTTTTACCTTGCAATGGCTAGTTAGAGCAGATATAGAAGACTATTTATATATGAAAGTGTTATAATTATTTGTAGTTACAACTAGTGAATACCCAGTACATCAACTCACTGATCCAGACCTGCATCTTTAGTCACTAATACACATGACAGTATTTTCAGTTTAGTGTTGATTTTAGTGAGCCATTCCCTACCATTATCATAATTTTACTTACTGTTCTTATGTGAGTCAAAAATGTATTCTCTCTGTTAATACAAGTTCCATTTGGGTCAATCACTATTTGCATTTTTGATGAAATAGAATGCTGAAAGTGTTACAGTGACAAACTTAATATTACTGAAGTACTTTAACTTTCATCACAGATCTAATTGAAGTTCTAGGGGGCAGGGGTTGGGTTTAGGGAGTAATTACATAACTGCTGATAAAAGTATCCATATTCTTTACATGTGTGTATTATCACTGGGAAACATTTTCACATTCCTGTTCTATAAACCAGCCTAAATTTATCTGATTGAGACTACACTTCATTTACCCAGGAAGTACACAGTTATTGTCAGAAACATCAGTTTCTTGATTAATCCAAACATTTTACCAACACCCTATTTCTAAGCGCCCCTATGGTGTGAAGTGTTAGTAACAAGCTATGATGATTTTGCAGGTGGAGGATGAGACAGTACTACACAACATTCCATACATGGGAGATGAAATCCTTGACCAGGATGGCACATTCATAGAAGAGCTCATAAAGAACTACGATGGAAAAGTGCATGGAGACAGGGAAGCGGGGTTTATTGATGATGCCATATTTGTTGAATTAGTAAATGCACTTATGCAATATCAAAATAAAGATGTAAGAGCCACTCATTTTATTCTGTTTTATGAAATCGTGCAATTTAACCTTTACATGTTGTATTTTAAATTACCTGCTAGTGGTATGTATGGAGTTCTTTGCCACAGTGCTTAAATGTTATCACGCAGTCACAGGAGCAAGACACAACACAAAGCACAATACACACACGAAAGTAGGAAGAATGCTCCGATAGAGGAAGATAGGTGTGACTCGCGTATTGAGATACGACATAAGGATGACAAATCCTGAACAGTTTTAATATTTTTAATATTTAAAATTTATCAATATATATGACGAGTATATATTTTAGTATAAAGACAACAGGGCATGCAATGAAGTAGTTTGACGTACAACGAAAAGCACCTGAAGATGGCACTTTTGTGCAGAAACATGTAGTGCAAGAGAGAAGAGTAAGGTGAATAAATGTATGCACTGTGAGACGGTTAAAATAAATCATGGACATAAATCAGTGCAACAGGACGCTAAAATATAACATTGTCACAAGACACTTTGTATCTTTCAAATGTTTTTCATTTCATCACAGATCTGTAAATTGGTGGTGATTATTTCAGGTGCACTGAGTTAAATTTATATCAGAGGCAGTGTATGATTTAAAATCTTCAACCACAGAAGTAAATCAACTTTCTGGCATGCAGAGTATGCCTTATCTTCAGCTAATGGAAATCAGGTTGGATATACTGTAGGTGCTCTGCATGCATGTCTGCATAGTAATTGACTTGCCCCAGCAGGAAAAAACTTTTGAGAGTTACAGCACTACATTAAAATGTTTGCAGCTTAATATATGCTTTCATTTCGCACATGTAATGTTTTATTAACATTTTGGGCTAGACATGTATATTTACATGTTCAGGATCATATTATATGTTAAAATACAGATTCTGAGTCAGATGCATTTTTGCAGTATGTTATCTCTCATTGATAATGGAAATGTTAACAGTTTAGGAGTTAATGTTACAGAATTAGGACATTAGAGGCTCTCTCATCAAGATTTGAATTATAAAGCTGAACACCTCATTTCTAGGAAGAAGCAAACCAGGAGAAAGGTGGTGAGAAGGAAGGGAAAGAAAAGGAGAAATCTGTTGGTGGAGGTGTGACATCAGGCAGTCGGGGATGTTCAGGAGAATCCAAGTCAGGGTCATCAGGTGGGGCTGCTGTAGCCAAGCCATTCCCACACACAGTGATATTCCAAGCCATATCAGCCATGTTTCCTGATAAAGGACGTACAGAGGAACTGCGTGAAAAGTGAGTTCTAGTCAGGATTCTTGCTAAATTAACTGTGAGAACAACTGTAAGAAGTTTACATATACTGTGTTTTCTCAACTAAGCCACACATCCCAACTCTTAAGACAGATAATAAACAATTTAAAAAAATGTCAAGTATTAAACGTTAACTAAACATCAAACGTTGATAAACATATGAAATGATAAACATTATTTCATATAAGAGAGCACGTCTGTTGTTATTTCTTGTTCCACAACATTCACAGTTTCTGAGACCTGGTGTTCTGCCATGTGAAAAGGATGTAGTGTTTGTTATGGTACTTCTTTATTCTGTTGTTAGTTTATCACATAAAACATGCTAATCAGAAACAAAGTTTATGTGCCTACAGCATTTTATTCTCCATTGCTTTTGACATTATCATCATCAGTAGAGCTCAACACGGTCATCACTCTACCAAATGAAACTGTCTTGTGACCTGTTCAAGGCTGTAGTGCACTTTTCGAAATTATTTTCTACAAATATTGGGGAAATATGTTTGCACTCATCCTTTATCCTTTATCTTTAACATTTTACCTGCCATGAAAGATCATAATCACATACCCTTTGTACTGATTTTTGTCACTCAAAATCAATATGTAAAACTGACTTTCCCCCATGAATAAACTGAAATGACTGCACTCTCACTAGTAGTGTGAGAGACGTGAGTATGAAAGCTAACAGGGGAGTTGGCTGCTGCGTTTTTGGGATGTTCCTGAGTGCTAAATATGACAAATAAGTAGGGTTGTTGGCTTTGTGAATAAGCTACTCATCCCAATTTTTGGCACAAATTTTTTCTGAAAAATGTGTGTGATATTCAAGAAAATATGGTATTTATAATTTATACCTACAAACTATATTCATTTCTTCTTCTTCCTGTATATACATGTAAGGTGTTGATCAACAGGATCAGATGCACTCATTCACTGATGGTGCTGGAATGCACCTGACTTGGGTAATACAATTTTAGACTTCTTTCATACATGAAAACATTAAGGATGTTTATTGGTGAAGTTTGTAACCGTACTTCCCTCGTCAAAATTATATAATTAAGATTATGAACTATTTATGCATTGTTTAATACCGTGAGAGACGCTCCATCGGCGAGGTACCATCCCCGGACCTTCTAGTTGTAATTCAGCTATTGTCCTCCTTAGGCTAAGGGTGCCGCTATTGTCCCTAACGCCACCTGTTTACTCCCAGTATATCATAAACCCATGAACTGACCGTGTGCGAGACCGGCCGGGAGGGGTCTTGGATTCCTTGAAGACCGACAGAGGTTTATGGGCATCTCGAAAAATACGAATGTAGGCCAGATGTTGGGCTAGACCCTTGGTTTTCCCTTTTTATTTCCTTATTTTTCTGATGCCAACTGGGGGACTTGTAAAGTTGGGGGTCGGCTATAGGGAGCGGAGGAGGACAGTACTTGGAGTGTAGATAGAGAGGAGAGAGGTGTTCAAGAGTAGTTGTAGCTAGTCGGCGGACGGAGCGGCTAGCTGGGAGAATAATGTACATATTCATCATCAGTGAAACTTTAAATTAAAACTACCATCCACGGTGTGTTCTGGAGATCCCGGATTTATTTACCCCGAAGTGTGTTCCATTCCCTTCTCCGAAGCACCTGTATCCCTGAGAGAAAGAACTCAAGCTCGAGCGACAGTCGTGGCAACTGTAAGTCGGCGGTCGGCTGCAAGTTGAATAAGAGCTAGGAAACTAACTCAGTAAATTTCATGTGTAACGTATTTCCAAGTATTTCATCTCTTTTATGTGTTTGTAGTATTAGTAAGAAATTAATTCATAAAATAGCTTTTTATGCGCAGACACATATCTTGCATTTAGAATCATTTTCCATTTAGGTAAATACAGTAGTACATTTTACTGCATTGTGAAAAAGTGGCTAGTGTCATAAATCAGTATTACAGTGAAAGAAAATCTCACTCTTATCTCAGTTCTCAGAATTTTATAAAATTCTTTTTGTGAACTTCTTATGTGTAAGTGCAAAAAATGTAACTTAAACAGTGAGCTTTCCTTGAATTATGTTATTCTGAACCATGAAAAGTAATTTTGCATTTTGTTTAGTAATTGGATGTATTTGTTATGAGTTGATGACACATGTTCATTGATCAGAACATGGTCAATGCCAGTAACACAGGTTTATTAGTGGCCATTTCGAGAGTTATTTTGATGAAAATTTAAAAAATAAAGAATTACTGCTGCAGAATACTTCACATGAGCCCATGAAAAGCCAGTGGCTCCTGGTGCAAGCTATGGACCTATAAAAGGGGGAGAGAATGTGTTAAGTATGGGGCTGTATGCCTAACCTGTCACATGGCTAGTTACAAAATAAAGAATTTTGTTTAGTGTTCACTTCCTGATCTGATCTTAAGGCATTTGTAACACATTAATGAACACAGCGGAGAATTACCTGAGTAGATATGCAACTATTAGCATCTCAAGAAGATCTCTCTTTTTGGAGTTAATTACAGTGAAACTGCCATATGAGGTTTCTTTGGGGAACAGTGGATGTGAACATTAAACTGAGGAAAATCATGTTAAATGAACCACAGATTTCTGTACATTAAATGAAGAAAAATTGTAAGTGGACATTCCACTGTAGTTATTTTATATTATTCAAGACCACTTGTAATGGTTTTAAATTTTTATTTTTCCCTCAATGTTTAAATCTGTTTCCCATGAGAAAATTTTTAAACTGTAAAAGGCCCTTCAGAATTGTCATATAGGCCTTTCAGTTATAATATACTATATGTAATTCCAGATACATTGAACTGACTGAACGGCTGGATCCCAATGCACTTCCACCTGAATGCACACCCAACATTGATGGTCCAGCAGCAGAATCAGTTCCACGTGAACAGACAATGCATTCTTTCCACACGCTCTTCTGCCGACGGTGCTTCAAGTATGACTGCTTCCTTCACCGTGAGTAGCTAGTGTATGATGCACTATGATGCTGTGCACTATTTGTATATTACCTGAAACCTATCACCCTGTGTTTTTATTTTGAGGCGTATTTGCTTGATGCCCATTCCTAACTCATTGTCAGTGAGGTAAAGGATACAGTCTACAAAATGTCGCACATGGGATTTTATGAGCATTTACTAAGTGTGTAAGTTGGAACTCATTGCATGTAAGCCTATAGGATGTAGATCTGCCTTTGCATTCCACTTTTTTGCCATTTATGTGCAATGTCAGTTGATATTCTTTCATCGTTTTCTCTTTATTGCCACTACATGTTTCAGCCTCATCGGCCATCATCAGGTGTATGGGTTGTGATGAAGGTCTCTGCTGCTCACTGTAATGCTGTTCTGTTTTTCTTATGTAATTGTAGAATAGCCTGTCTGTCAGTCCGCACCCTAATAATTTTTCCATCACTCACTGGATTTGAATACCAAGAGCCAATTAGATTGACTAAGCATACTTATGTTAAAACTGTCAGCTGAAGAAATGGACTCAATCGGTATTTCTGTCAGTATATGGCATCAAATGTTAGATACCAGTGTTTGTCAGAAAGAACAGGCTTTCACATCATCTGTACCTATGGTCATTTGGAAGCAATCTGAGGAAGTATTGTAGGTTTTCCTGTGCAACTGCATTTACCCCTAAGCAGCAGTGACATTTCTAGCAGATAGCTCTGTGGTGGGGCTTGGCTGCCAAGGGGTTAATTAAAGCTGATATGAACTTCATACTACTCCAGCAGTAGTACTCACTACAGATCCAGCGAGGGCCAGTAATAGATTTCCAGTACTTAGTTTTCTCTGCACATTATAGTTGTTGTAATTTTAGTTGAATAATGCATCACACCACGAAGTCCATGGTATAAATGGAACTCAAGATTAATACTGTGGCCTAGGCTGTCGTTGCTGTGCAGATGAAATGCTCCACCAGTGCTTGAGTGCGAGCAGCTGTGCTCATATGGAGATGTGCTTTATCATTGAGGAGCTCTACACTGGATAATAGCATTCCACACCTTTTGTTCTGAATGACCGGCCCTGCACAATTTTCTTAACGTTTTGTAATGCATTTCTGACATCATTGTGGTACCTTGTTGCATGAATTCCACCATCAGCACTCCTATCCTGTCTCAGAAACAGTTGCCATCAGTTTTCTGGCAGACAGCGTTTGGTTAAACTTCTTCAGCTTTTTTGATGAATACATGTGCATCCACTGCTTTGACTTCTCTTTGGTTTCAACGTTCACAAATGAAATCCAAGTTGAATTACCTGTTACAATGTGATTGAGAAATTCATCGCTGTTTTTGTAGTAACGCATCAAAGCCAAAGCCATTCTCTGCATTTTGTGTGCACTGTGAGCATTTTTGGAACCCATGTTGCACAAAACAAGCGATAGCCTAGCCTAACTGTGATCTCTTAGAGAACAGTACATGAAATTAGTGGAAATTGACACAAAAGTTCTGAAATTGTGAAGTGGCGTCTTTCACAAGTTTTTATGGTCAACACTCTGAAGAAGCTCATCTCTCACTACAGATGGCCATCTACCTTGTTCTTCATCATAAACATCTGTTCATTCATCTCTGAACATTCTACACCATTGTCTTAAAATTCCTTCGCTTATTACAGTTTGGTCTTAAATTATACATAATTCACGATGGATTTTCATAGCACACCTGTTTTAAGCTTGAAGAAAATGAATAACAGCGTGACTTTCGAAGCTGGTGGGTTATCAATCGTAGGACACATCATGACTCACTCTGTAGAGACAAGAACAAACTCTGGGTGACCAGTTTTGTAATGGTTTACAAGGCAATGATTCACGTGATGCTACCTCTAATGCGCGAGCTCTCCCCTGTTCCTACGTTAGTTGCCTAGAACAAATGGAGGTTACTTTCTGAATAGCCCTCATACATTGCTGGGAGAAACCTTGAGGGAGTCCACAGCTAGGAGATGCCCACATACAAGTGTGTTTTTGCCTCTGCTGTAAAGCTTAGTTGCGGATGAACTTGTTTGGGATCTCAGTGACTGATTATTATACAGTAGAATATGCAGATGATATTGCAATTCTAATCAGTGGTGACATCATCAACAATAGAGACAGTGTTTTCCATGGTGTCTGTGCAGACTGCTTATAAGAGAAGAGAGTGACACAATTCGTTCAGGACAGCTATGAGTCAGTTGTAAGCTGGAGGAGTTAGTCCAGAAGAATTTTTAGTTTCGAGGTTTCAGAGTGATTGAAGACAAAATACCAAGAAGACTTCATAGTGATTTGAAGTGCTAGTTTCCATGTTGAGACCCACTGCTAGGAGATGACAAATGGAAACTGAGAATCCCAGTGCATGTGCAGTGGTAGACTGGAAAGTGTGTAAATCAACGATAGAGCTGTATTAATGGTAATTAAGAAAACTTGTAACCAAAGTGCTAATAAATCCAATCAGCCATACTAGAACCTGTTATATTTGTCATGCGTACCACCCTACACATGACCGTTAATTTTAAGGCTTGCATCCAAGTCATGCATCTGCTTTGGCTAAAGTGGAAAATTTCCTTTGAAATCAGAAAAATTACAGCACTGACAGTGGTTCAGATTGCATCATACGTTCACAGTTATGAAATCACAGTACACTCAACATCTTATGAAAATTCCTATTTTACGTGCCCAAGGAAATAGTTATAGTGCTGCCAATCCTGAAGAGTAAGGTTGTTGTGAATGTTCTTTCCCTTTGAAAATACTCTGTAATGATGTGTGTGAGCGCGCAGATACACCAGAAGCATCAACAAATTAAAATTCAACCAACTTTTCAGCTTAATTAATGACTATAAAAATTAAACAATTACAAAACATATTCTTGTTTATTATAAATAAATACAGTGTGAGTTTGTTTATATTTTGTAATCCTGTACATATTCTAGAATACCTGCTAAACAGGGAGGTATCAGACTTACTGGAATAACTTTCACTTATTTTGTTCTTGTTACTGTCAGTTTTCAATTTCCAGAGGATGGTGCTATAATTTTAAAACGATGAAAAATTTAGAGAAACCTTGCATGGCCACACTCTCTCCACATATCTAAGTTGCTGTAAGCTATGACATACAGAATGAGGCATCTGATGGGAAATAGATGTCATAAGTTCTGCCCAGAATTTCATCTTGGTTCAGTGTGCTTATTTTACCACTGTCACTTGAATATATGAGTAATATTTTTGTTATACTGAACAAAAAATATGTCAGTAATTATTTGTAAGATAGCGGCATAGTTGTCTGTGTACAGGTCTCCAAGTATACCATCCCGGACCCAGTCTGCACAAGAGGAAGGGGCCCGATTTGAAGCCATTCTCTGACCCTTGTGGATCTGACTGCTATATGCATTTGGTGAGTATCTGATACAGAAACATTTTAAAGCAGTCAGTACAAAATCAACAGCTAATCACCTTGACATGGAATATGATTATATTGCAACATGCTATCTCCAGATATAATAAGGTACCTACTTACTTACTTACTCATGGAGCTGAGCCCTTCTGGAGGAGCCGCCAATTCTGCAACTACTCAAGAATTTCCCAGCATTTTATGGAACCCGAAGGTTCATTACCGTGTTCACAAGAACCCTCCACTGGTCCCTATCCTGAGCCAGATCAATCCAATCTATACCATCCCATCCTATCTCTCTAAGATCCATTTTAATATTGTTCACCCACCTATTCCTTGATCTTCTCAGTGTCTCCTTCCTCCTGGCTTTCCCACCAATATCCTATGTGCATTCCTCGTCTCCCGCATTCATACTACATTCCCTGCCCACCTCATCCTCCTTGACTTGATCATTCTGATTATACTTGGAGAAGAGTACAAGTTATGAAGCTCCTCATAATGCAGTTTTTTCCAACCTCCTGTCACTTCATCCCTCTTCGGTCCAAATATTCTCGACTCCCTGTTCTCAAATACCCTCAGTCTATGTTCCTCCCTCATGTCAGAGACCAAGTTTCACACCCATACAGAACCACTGGCAAAATTATAGTTTTGTATATTCTAATTTTTATGTTTTTGGACAGCAGAAGAGAAGACAAGAAGTTCTGGACTGAATGGTAGCAAGCATTGCCTGAGTTCAGCCTCCTGTTAATTTCCTCCTGAATCAGGTTTTTGTTTGTTATCATTGTTCCCAAATATCTGAACTGTGCCACATTTTGAAAACATCAGTTTGCTATCTTTATGTCATGATTTTGCCCTGCATTTTGGTGACAAGACAACAACATATCTCTGTGTTTACTTCTAGACCAACCTCCTTACTTGCGTCAATTAAAGTTTGTGTGTTTTTCTTTATGGCATCTATATAATCACCCAGTAGATTCACATCATCGGCATAGGCCAACAGCTGATGTGTCCCGTTTAATTTCGGTCCCACCTGGTTTTCCTGGTCCTTCCTAATGGCATATTCTAAAGCAAAGTAAAAAGATGAAATTATGTCTGTGCTTAATTTATTAATCCCATTGCCTTGAAGACTTACAGGGAGTGGAGGTATAGTTCCACCATTCTTAACCTTGCCACTAGATTGAGGTGGGTGGTCAGCTTCACATTTCTGTCACTTTACCCCCAGGGAGAGAGTCCCCAGTGCCCATAGTATAGGAGGCTGGGTGGGCCTCAGAGGTATTCTGGACATTATGGAGAAAACTCGCTTACTCCTACTGGGAATTGAACCTTGAATCCTTGATGATCCAGCCTGTAGCCTGGTCTCTATAGTATCTTGGTTCGTATCTCCAAGTATAGTGTCACAATAAAAATAAAGGTTACATTAACTGAATCAAAATCCGTTATTACAGTTCTGTAAAAACTTCACTTTATTAATTTCAGAAGTTTAAAAACCATCTGTTAATAGAAACATTTCTTCAAAGATAATTCATTATTATAACAGCATAGTGGTAACCATGTCTGCTGACAGAAAATTTACTTTGTTAGCAGAAAAGAGTCTAACAACAGATGTGAAATGGAACTTGATGTATAGGAAGGGATGAAGGAGAAACTGGCAGCCATAGCAGAGAGGACTAAAGAAGAAAGTGATGCTATCATTGAGTCGCAAGGTTCAGGCACTGGAGAACAGCAGAAGATAATAAACGGCTCATCAGCCCAGCAGCGACCTAGAAAGGTGCGCAAACAGGCATCTGTTGACTCTGGAAATGAAGCCAGCTCTGAAGACAGCAATGACAGTAACAAGTATGACAAAGGCGAGTGAAAAGTTGAATTACAAGTTTCTTTCCAGTGACTCGTTTCTTTTCTTAATTTGCCATATTTTCTCACATTATTATTTTCATGTCCCTAATTATATACAAAAACTTTTGAACCAAAAATTAATTATTAGCCATGAATTTTTCCATTAAATGGATGACTGTAAACAATTAATCATGTAATTTACAATTTTCTGCACTGACTACTCCCAGTTTGTATATAATTTTTATATTTGCATATCATCAATAATGCAGCAAAGTGTTATTCTAGCTCAGGCCATGAAGTGTCAGTATGTGAACCCATGTATGCCCATGGGCAGTTAATCATGCATAGACAATGTTGATGAAAAGAGGGAGCATTTAAAATAGGCACACACTACAGAACAGGTCAACAGTCAGTAGTGTTTATACACTTTTTACTGCTGATGTATGTACTGTGGATATTATGTATATAAGGGACTGCTGAAATACAGTAAATAAATACTGGCTTCACAGTTGTTTGTCTAAATGTCATACTAATTGTGGAACTCAAAATGTAGGCCATCAGCCCCTCTGATTTATCTTAATCAGATATTCCTATATTGAAAAGGCTGGATTGAGGAGGTATTTAATCAAACAACAAAGGTGATTTTGTAAATCAGTAGAAATGAAGAACTATATATTTGCCAACTGGGTTAACTAAGCATAAGTCTTATATTGATAAAATACAGAGCTCTCTTTTACGCAGAAAATGAAATAATTTGTAGTTGAATACGTTTATTTCTTTTCTGATTATTCCTACAAAATCTGCTGAAATATAGAACTGTGGATTTTGGTGTATATATGTTTAACTTTTATATAAGAATAAAACTGTTATTTGAACACTTGTGGTCAACTTTCACTGTCTCTATCTTAACAGTGCTGTATGCTCTGTTCCTGTTCCATAGAGTTCAAGCGTAACCCCAGGAAGGACTGTGGAAACCCTGGACTTAAAACGGCACTTCAAGACAGTAGTGGGGGCCAGGAGCCAATGTCTACAACAACCTCTTTCTCTCTGCTGGGTACCATGGGTGCTGATGATAATTATGAATGGACTGGTGCTGACCAGTCACTGTTTCGAGCCCTGCACAAAGTTTTCCTCAGCAATTACTGTGCCATCTCTCAAATAATGCTCACCAAAACGTGTCAGCAGGTTTGTTTCTGTATGGTTACTGTAGTAATCTCAAATAGTGCTCATTAATTATGTCTTATGATATTTGTTTCCCTTGCATTTACTGTGCTGTCTCTCAAGTAATGTTCACCAAAATATTGGCAAGTATATTCCCTCAGCAGCTACTGTTCCATCTCTCAAATAATGCTCATCAAAACGTGTAGGCAGTTTTTTTTTTCGTCTAGTTGCTCTGCACGTGTATAGTATGTCGGCTTTATGTCTTACTCACGTTCAGTCCATATTCAGTTTCTTGGCTTGTCCTTTACATGGGCAATTTATTTTATTATATTTATTCTTGAAGATAGTTGTCTGCTGGGATGTGACAGTATGTAGTCTGGTAGAAGTTTACTGGTATTTCACAGCCAAACAAATAGCAAAAACTCTGTACAATTTGCTTGCTTGACAAACTCTTTGACCCTGATGGTGGAGGCTGTAGGGTCCTCAAAATATTTGTAAACTTCTACCAGGTATACATTGTATCACATTTGAGACAATAATCCTCTTCATAATCACTGCTGTTATAACTTCAGATCTCGCCTACCGATTCCTGGTTTATTTAATGTTGTTTCAGTACCTCAGAGTATATGGTATCAAATGATAGGATTACTAGTGTTTAATGAATTGAAAGTGTTATGTGCAGAAAGAGTTGAGGCCTAATTTGAGGTACTAACTTTGAGGAATAAAGGAAAGCCATGAAATACCTGTCAGGATGGCTGGTGTTCAGGCCAGAGTATAAACCTGGGATTCTTAAATATAAAGCAGGATTTGTACCCACTTGACTCTGATGTTCGGTCACAGACATATTGGTCAGTCATCATCCATTTGGGGATCAATCTCTAGCCAATCATATTGAATTTATGGAGGTTACACTGGCATTTAGTAGGTCCTGTTTGTCCAAGTTGTTCATTTTTTAAAGTGATTCAATCTTTTAATGCTTCTTTTCATATGATATCTGTCATGGGATGTGCAGGAGACCGGACAGCAGGTTTCACACCCGCTGTCCTCATTTTGCACTATATCTCAAGATTGTGTTTAGTCGCCCAAAGTAAAGAAGTGCAGTTGATTTAATTCTACCATTAGTCAGCATTGTAAACTTATATACAGTGAAACCTTGATTTTACTCTTTTTAAGGGACTGCCCAAAACAAATGTAAAAGTGAGGGAAATGTAAAATCAGGGAAATATGAATGTTGCAACATAAAGAAAACTGTGGACTTCTTTATACCACAGCTTTGGAAAATCATTTAAAATATACTTGTTTGAATGTGATATGGTGATATGTGAATGGAAATATGGTTCTTGGCTTCTTTTGCAAAGCTTTATCAACTGCCATGTTTATGTAACATTGGTCAGACGAGATGCTGATTATAATTGGTGGATGGAAAGCATGTGAGAGGAAGTGGTCATGGCCTAGTTCAAGGCACTATCCAAGCATTTGCTTAGAATGACTGGCAAATATTTTACATACCTAGTTACATTATTTCTTCAACCAGTCATTCTTTTGTTTATTTCTCCTTGAGCTCTCAGTGTGTATAAACCATTTTCCACTTTGTTGCACATTACAGTAAAACTGTTCTTGGTATCAAATCGATATAAGCACTTTGTGGATGCTTCTATGTCCTCTTCTGGTTCTTCTGTCCTAGTCAAATCTAACACCTAGTCAACACTCTGGACTCCACAGACCTTGAGAGCGCTGTCACATGTTCATTAGTCCTCAGACTGCATTACGAGAGGTTGTAAACTGTGCCAGTCATCCCTGTCATCTTCATTTAGTTTCACTGCACTGTCATCATTGCTGCTGGCATTGTCAATCAAGAAACTGCACAAAGCAGTTATTGATTCTAGTGGGTGTTGTCAGTCTTCAGCTTTCTGCTATGAAGTGCATGCAGACAACACATCTAGCTTCATCTGTGTAGTATCTTGGAATAGTCCCCAATTTATAATGGATGCATTATTTCATATCAACTGCTTTCTGTAGTGGCATTCAAATTGTTTGATGATTCCCAAATATGAAGACTGTGGTTGGGTTGTATAGTGTTGCTGAAGAATGTGGTGTTCTTCAAATGATGAGCACACTGGTTAAAGCAATATTTGTACATTTTGTACCACCCAGTTTTCTAACCGGTTATGGGAGGTAATGTTCAGATATTTTGGTGATCATCCAAAAACTTGTATTAGCTTCATGTTTTGTAAGTAGTCTGTTGACATTCCAGAAGCAACATGGACTTCTGTATTTTCCAATTACTAGAATGGTAGATAGACTTGAAAGGATTCTGACGATGGTGTATACTGTACTTCTTTTGGCTTATTTTGGACTTCACCCATCATCTGGTATGTAAAAGACAAAAACCCACAACATTTCGGAGACTGGATCTGTCTCCATCTTCAGGTGTATAGGAAAGGATATTTTATTCTTTCCTCCCACTGATGGAACCGGTTGTCGGTTGTTCATAGGTTGTTTTTCTACAGACCGGGGTTTGTCCAGTGATTGAGACTAGCTCTTTCTAAGGGGCCCAACTGAGTAGGTTTATCCTTCCCTATCCACCTGAAGACGGAGACAGATCCAGTCTCCGAAACGTCGTGGTTTTTTGTCTTTTACATACCAGACGATGGGTGAAGTCCAAAATAAGCCAAAAGAAGTACTAGAATGGTAGTTTATCACTATCATCTTCATTGCATGCGAGGAGCACAGTAATCCACTGCTTGGATTTTGTACCACCATGGCAAAAGTTCTGCTAGGTTATAAACTGGAAAATAGACCTGTCTCATCAGCATTATTTTTTGCAATATTCAGTAATTTTTCCAGTCTTCTATGGTTTCTGAATCAGTGCTCCTGCCCTCACATGTTGGATTTCTAGAAGCAATGTTGTGTCACCTCTTTAACTCTGCTGCTCCAACTATTGGAAGTTCAAAAGTTGGCTGTTTCTAGACAAACACAAATGTATAAGCCTTTTTCCTAAAATTGGATGCCATCTGTAGAAGCATTACTCTCATGTGCTTGCTGAACTATGCAGCAAGTGCAGATTCCAGTTCCTCCAGTGGTGAACTTTTCAATGATTTCTGCTGCTTGGAGAAAGATCCACATTCGATGAAACTCCTTTCAGTTTCTTCATAGTTCTTCACAATAGGGTTTAGTTTGGGCACTGAAAGTCTCAACTGTGATGCCTGTTCAGTATGTATATCATTTTGGAACTAGAATATTTATTTTAGCACTTATTATAAGTGATTTAGATTTTCCCATATTGTTCATATTTCATTCTCTTGCTGTGAAATTCGTTTCAGTCTGTAATAACATTTGGTCTTAAAGAAGTGGAGTCACATGGGCAGAGGAAAAACAAATAATTTATGTTAAATGTTTCAGTTATGAAAACACAGTGGTTGCTGTGCTGCAAAGGTCATTCTTTGATACTCTTCTCATACATGGGAGAGACAAAATGCGCTTGCTGAATTACTGTTATATCAAGATGTATCAGGTTCAAAGCTAACCTAGAGTGCGCAAGCTCTGCTCATGCATGCTAGGCTGTAGTGGAGCCACATGGTGTGCACCTGAATCACTTGTAGCCATGAATCAGCAGCCACTTGATACATATTCTCAGACTGAACTATTTGCTACTGCTAACAGGGAAGGAGATCCATTGTCTTGGATAAGAAATTGTGAGAAGTGAACAACAAAATGTAAAACTTGCTAAATTTTCACAGCCAGGACTGGAAAAATGAAGTGCAATTTGAAGGAAAATGTGAAGTTGTTGAAACATGAAATCTTTTAAAGTTTAACATTATTGTTATGGGCATTTAGCCAGGACCATGAAAAAAGTGCGTAAATTCATGAACAAATGTTTGAAAAATAAAATAATCCATGGGCCCTGCATCTGGCAGAAGGTTAAATTGTGTTTCTGCATTTTTAATAAATGTGTATGCCTTGGGTTTCTTGTTACCCATTTTCATGTCTTCACACTCATCAACATGCAGCAACATTTGTTTCACTCTCACTTTCTGACATTTCATTGCTTGACTCTTCACTTGCAGATTCTCCTTCAGTTTTCAAATCCTATCCAGTTCTTCATTTAACTTTGCCTAATCCAAATAATATTCTGAATATAAACAAACTTACAGATACATTCTGAACACTTTCCTTTAAAAATGTTTATAAGAAGCATAGTGCAAAAGTATGGGAAAGTGTATTTTGTTAAGTGGCTAATAGATTTGAGTTGTATTTCTGGATTTCTGGCCATATTTTATTATGTGTTGTTGCCAATACATTTTTGTTCCTGTGTAGTGAGAATCAGACTTGTGCTTTACATACAAGGTATGAATGTATGTTACATTGTTTTTGTAGGTTTACCAGTTTGCCCAGAAAGAAGCTGCTGACATTCCAACAGAAGAATCGCTGAAAGACTTCACACCACCCCGCAAGAAGAAGAAGAAGCACCGTTTGTGGTCTATGCATTGTCGCAAGATCCAGCTGAAGAAGGACTCGAGTTCAAATCATGTATACAACTTCACTCCATGTGATCATCCCAATCAACCTTGTGACCAGATGTTATGCCCATGCATTGGTGCGCAGAACTTCTGTGAGAAATTCTGCCAATGCAGCTCTGATTGTGAGTATCAGCTGTCAAATAATACCATTATTTAGGAATGTGCAACTGTTCCAGATTCTTTAATTAGCACTAAATCTAATCTTGCCTTCACCTCACAATGACCTGTGTGTTGCAATATTGCAATGACATATGTGCAGTACAGCTGGCCTGGTGTTGCAGTATTGCAGTGTTAAACCATTCCTTTATTTCAAGTCAGCATGTAGCATTGTGGTGCAGAAATTCTTTGGATTTTCATGCATTGAGTGTTTTGTAATCAACTCATGAGATTTTTTGATAGCCTGTCAGTGAACCATTCATATGTGCTCAGGCTGCTGTCAGCTCAGCTGTAGCTGCATGTGAATGAGTTAGAAGGAAGACAGTAGATGAACTAAAAGAATGTACAGGTTTCACGCCTGTTTGTGGTTGTCACCACTGGAAGTCTCTGAAATCACAGGTATGACTTGTATAATATTGTCACACTTAAGCAAGGGTGAAATACAATGAGATCTTCATATTACACGAGTTTATGATAGAACATATATTATTCAGTTATTCAGTATAGAGGGGGTGGGTTTCCCCATGCACCGTGACTAATAGTCTGTTGTACGTCCCCCTTTAATTTCTACTGTCGCCATACCCTACTGATACTGGTGCCCGCTATCTCCCCTTTCTGCCAGTGAGGTCGGCCCTCTACTGGCAGTGGTACCCGATTATTCTCCCCTTTCTGCCAGTGAGGTCAGCCCTCTTCTGGCATTGGTACCCGATAACTTCCCCATCTACCGAAGGCATTGGAAACTACTTAGGCAGGAAATGTGTTGCCTATTTTTGCTCAGAGGTCTCCTAGAGACATGAGGATCTTTTACATGCCATAAGTCTATGACATGGGACCCACGGCTTAAAGTCCCTCCCCGAGGACTTGTTCCCTGAATTTTTCTGCCCTTAAAAATTCCACGACCTCCACCCGGTTTGAACCCACGTACCTTGAGTCATGAGGTGGGAACATTACCTCTAGACTACAGAGGCCGCTTAGAACATGTATTAAGTAATAGAAGAGATATGGAATAGGAGTTAATGTTGAAAAGTGACCCTGATAAAGCAGTTTCATCTGATGGTTAAAGTGAACTTCATGAAGAACTATAATAGTGGCTGATAACACTAATGTGAGTGGAAGCCAAGATAGGCTTTGGTCAATCAGTGGTGATGTCTGTCCTTTCATTGGAGGCCTTAGTCTGTTGAGAATACAAGACACCAAATATATGCAAGGATTCTGCACCCATTACTATCTTTCCCCTCTTCCTTGTGGAAGTGTTCCATCTGTTGGTGAATGTTTTGAAACAAGGTGCCGAGGAGAATATTTGAGCCTGAAGGGAGGAAGTAACAGGAAAGTGGAGAAATCTACATAATAAGGAGATTCATAATTTGGACTCTTCACCATATATTGTTAAGATGATGAACTTTTGTCATCCAGTATACTCCAGTGTGGAACTTTAATTTCACCACTGTACTTTTTATGTATGTTTTTTTTGTTTTCCAGGAAATAGTCAGACATTGCTTGCTGTAATAATCTTGAACCAAAACAAATATATCAGGTGACTGCATACCTTGACGCAGAAGACTGACTTACTGAGACCTCGGTTCATTGCTGATGAATGACAGGAGAGATCAGGGGGGACTGATATGGCAACACTATTGCTGAAGCATACTTATGGTCTCTAATTACCAACAAATATGATTAGCTGTCTATACAGTCTGTTGTTGAGACACTAATGAATATTTTGTTTTCTCTATATTTGCTTCTAAATAGATCTCTTTAATAATGTCTGATAAGGCTTCTGTCTTCCTGCTTAGTAGGTTAACATCAGCAGTCATCAGAAGCTGATTGTTCCATTGACTTTCAGTCCCTCCTGTTTCTTAGAACCTCCTGCTGGTGTATTCTAAAGCAGAATTGAAAAACAATGGTGATAAGGCATCGTGTTTCAGAAAATCTTGGTAGGAACTGCATCAGACTAATAGTTACATGTAGAGACTTTACTGTAGATTTTGTTTGAGAATATTGTAGAGTACGTCTGTCCTTTGTGAATCATAGGCTTTATTGGAGTCTGTGAATAATTGATGCACTCACCTATTGTACTCCCTTTTTTCTTCAAATTTGTTTACAAATTTGAACCTAAATTTATTATTGTAAAATTCATATCTTTTTACTCAGTTAACTAGGCATTAATATATATTGTATTTTCTTTATAGGTCAGAACCGGTTTCCAGGCTGCCGGTGTAAGGCACAGTGCAACACAAAGCAATGCCCTTGCTATTTGGCTGTGCGGGAATGTGACCCAGATCTCTGCCAGACGTGTGGAGCTGATCAGTT